>NC_056435.1:74270701-74285701 GCF_018296145.1 Oncorhynchus tshawytscha
CAAAGAGACTGACATTTTGCTAGCAGCAGACTATATTATCCAAAGAGACTGACATTTTGCTAGCAGCAGACTATATTATCCAAAGAGACTGACATTTTGCTAGCAGCAGACTATATTATCCAAAGAGACTGACATTTTGCTAGCAGCAGACTATATTATCCAAAGAGACTGACATCTTGCTAGCAGCAGACTATATTATCCAAAGAGACTGACATTTTGCTAGCAGCAGACTATATTATCCAAAGAGACTGACATTTTGCTAGCAGCAGACTATATTATCCAAAGAGACTGACATTTTGCTAGCAGCAGACTATATTATCCAAAGAGACTGACATTTTGCTAGCAGCAGACTATATTATCCAAAGAGACTGACATTGAGCAGCAGGCTATATTATCCAAAGAGACTGACATTGAGCAGCAGGCTATATTATCCAAAGACACTGACATTGAGCAGCAGACTATATCATCCAAAGAGACTGACATCTTGCTAGCAGCAGACTATATTATCCAAAGAGACTGACATCTTGCTAGCAGCAGACTATATTATCCAAAGAGACTGACATTGAGCAGCAGACTATATTATGCAAAGAGACTGACATTTTTCTAGCAGCAGACTATATTATCCAAATAGACTGACATTTTGCTAGCAGCAGACTATATTATCCAAAGAGACTGACATTTTGCTAGCAGCAGACTATATTATCCAAAGAGACTGACATTTTTAGCAGCAGACTATATTATCCAAAGAGACTGACATTGAGCAGCAGACTATATTATCCAAAGAGACTGACATTGAGCAGCAGGCTATATTATCCAAAGAGACTGACATTGAGCAGCAGACTATATTATCCAAAGAGACTGACATCTTGCTAGCAGCAGACTATATTATCCAAAGAGACTGACATCTTGCTAGCAGCAGACTATATTATCCAAAGAGACTGACATTGAGCAGCAGACTATATTATCCAAAGAGACTGACATTTTTCTAGCAGCAGACTATATTATCCAAAGAGACTGACATTTTCTAGCAGCAGACTATATTATCCAAAGAGACTGACATTGAGCAGCAGACTATATTATCCAAAGAGACTGACATTTTGCTAGCAGCAGACTATATTATCCAAAGAGACTGACATTGAGCAGCAGACTATATTATGCAAAGAGACTGACATTTTCTAGCAGCAGACTATATTATCCAAAGAGACTGACATTTTGCTAGCAGCAGGCTATATTATCCAAAGAGACTGACATTTTGCTAGCAGCAGGCTATATTATCCAAAGAGACTGACATTTTGCTAGCAGCAGACTATATTATCCAAAGAGACTGACATCTTGCTAGCAGCAGACTATATTATCCAAAGAGACTGACAGATTGCTAGCAGCAGACTATATTATCCAAAGAGACTGACATTTTGCTAGCAGCAGGCTATATTATCCAAAGAGACTGACATTTTGCTAGCAGCAGGCTATATTATCCAAAGAGACTGACATTGAGCAGCAGACTATATTATCCAAAGAGACTGACATCTTGCTAGCAGCAGACTATATTATCCAAAGAGACTGACATCTTGCTAGCAGCAGACTATATTATCCAAAGAGACTGACATTGAGCAGCAGGCTATATTATCCAAAGAGACTGACATTGAGCAGCAGACTATATTATCCAAAGAGACTGACATTGAGCAGCAGACTATATTATCCAAAGAGACTGACATCTTGCTAGCAGCAGACTATATTATCCAAAGAGACTGACATTTTGCTAGCAGCAGACTATATTATCCAAAGAGACTGACATCTTGCTAGCGGCAGACTATATTATCCAAAGAGACTGACATTTTGCTAGCAGCAGACTATATTATCCAAAGAGACTGACATTTTGCTAGCAGCAGACTATATTATCCAAAGAGACTGACATTTTGCTAGCAGCAGACTATATTATCCAAAGAGACTGACATCTTGCTAGCAGCAGACTATATTATCCAAAGAGACTGACATTGAGCAGCAGGCTATATTATCCAAAGAGACTGACATTTTGCTAGCAGCAGACTATATTATCCAAAGAGACTGACATCTTGCTAGCAGCAGACTATATTATCCAAAGAGACTGACATTGAGCAGCAGGCTATATTATCCAAAGAGACTGACATCTTGCTAGCAGCAGACTATATTATCCAAAGAGACTGACATTGAGCAGCAGGCTATATTATCCAAAGAGACTGACATTTTGCTAGCAGCAGACTATATTATCCAAAGAGACTGACATTTTGCTAGCAGCAGGCTATATTATCCAAAGAGACTGACATTTTGCTAGCAGCAGACTATATTATCCAAAGAGACTGACATATTGCTAGCAGCAGACTATATTATCCAAAGAGACTGACATTTTGCTAGCAGCGCACATAGAAGAGCTTGCCTATGTTCCGCTCTGCAACATGTGGATTCCATAGTTCCAATAAGACATTTAGTATAGGTTTTATACCATTGGAATGGAAAAATCATGTTTAGCGGTTGGTTCTAGATAACATTCAGAAGGTATATTTTCTCAGAGGTTCTACAGATGTTTATCAAACTATCCGCAACATTTCAACGGCATGTCTTAAGCCTTTCAGTAGCATCTCAACAGTAAATCTCTTCATGTTCAACAAGGTAGTCAAACAGGTGACAAACTCGAAACCGGATGTTTGTCAACAATACACGATACTAAATCATTTCAGTTTAGCAAAAAGTCTCTTCTCATCTGAATATGGACCGCTAGCATATGAATAGACATGAGACAATAAAAGATGGAGGGTGTGTGAGAGAGGAAGATGACACAAATGAAAGATGAAAAGACAATTATGGCCGATTACACAGTCATCAGCGTCCATAGGGGGTTCGGTACGCGGCGACGGGGCCGTCCTAACAGGCGGAAAACAAGCTTTTAACTGCCACAAAGGGTGGCCAGGCCCCACGCAATGCATGCTGGGTCCCCATCCCATGAGAAAGAGAGGTTCTCAGGCCTCCATCAGTGTCCTGCTTAGTGGTGATAAAAACGAACGCTTCAGGCACATCTTCCTCTCTTTCTATGACAAGGGGAACCCCGAGGGTGTGTGTCTGTGTGTTTGCTTGTCATTTTCATCAGCAATGACAACATGGTGATCTGTAAAACCATTTGGGAAATAATTGACTACTTTAACTACTTGAACAGCATTAACCCAACCACATTGGTTCCTTCACAAGCTAGTGCTAACTAGCCACAAGCCACCCCTTGGTAACACTATTCCATGTCTGATTAGCTGTGAGTAGAGTAGACTTCACACACAGAGATGCCTTCATCTCTACTAGGAGGCCAAATCCATTGGATTACCTTTACTCTGCTTGGAGGCCAAAGGTGCTTCTCTCTCGTAGGTGTTTTCACCATCAGCCTCCCTGAGACAAACTGGGCTTTCCTTAGCTTAGAGAGAGTGGCTATCTTAGCTTGCATAGGGAGACACGCACAAATGTGCAAGCACACAGCAGTAGAGGTGCGTGGGTAAAATCACTGGCGAAGCCAAGCCAGGAAAAATAAGCCATATTACAACCTATGTGTATAATTGTGTTGTTTGCTCTGTAACCTGTTAGTTCATATGCCTTGACACTGTGATATATATAGGCCTAAGGGCGAGACAATAAGAAGACACAGTGGCAGAATAAATTCAACCACACCTGTTTCATCACAAAACTGGAGAGCAACATCTGTCTGGTGAAGTCCACAAAACATATTGCATGTAACAAACAGTTACAAGACCTACAGCAGGGTCAAGCAAGGTAATGTTTCTCACATTTTCGACCTACTAAACAACTATAGATTTAGAGCCAGAGAGAGTTACCGCATGTTGCAAAGAAAACAGGAGCTGCCTCCACTATTCCAGCACCATTTCAACATCATCAAATCACCTCTGCTTAGTCTAATACAGTGACAACTATAATATACCAACAACAATTTAGTCCAGTCAACGTACGCTAAATATGATGTGGCTGTCCATAGCACTGATTTATGTGTGTGTGTGATTGCAAGTAGAACAAACATGTTGACTCACCAATGCCATCCTCCTCTCTGTCATGTTGCCGAAACGGTCTATGACAGTCATACAGTACAAGCTTTTAGTTTTTGTTGTCCTAGGTGACGTGGATAATATTCTTGCTGCTAGCCTAACTTCCTTTCCTAGGCAACAGTGAGCCAGCTAGTCAACATTAGCCTACTACATCGACCTATGTATTGAATTTCCATCCTCTCAGACAAGGGGCACAATGTATGAATTTATGGTTGGATCCGAATTGCCATTATAATCATTTACCAATACAGGGAATTAAGTAAAACCACAAGTCCAAATCCCTGTCTCCATCCTTGGCTAATTTAGGAAAGGGTAAATTTTAGCTAGATAGCTAGCCACCAGAGGACAACAACACAACGAGATGCTCAATTCAACTTTTTAATGTAAATTTTGTTTGGCTTTTGGTGTGATGTGATTGGTGTGAAGCCAAATCCAAACTGGCTTCCTTGACTGCATTACTTCTTCTTTTTATAAGAAACATTAACGTGTTGAACATTCTAAACGGTTTGCATAGTCAACTTACACACAGATCTGACACACACTTACCCCACCAGACATGCCACCAGGGGTCTTTTCACAGTCCCCAAATACAGAACAAAGAGTACAGTATTATATAGAGCCATTATTGTATGAACCTCCCTTCCATCTCATATTGCTCAAATGAACAGCAAACCTGGTTTAAAAAACAGATAAAGCAACACCTCACAGCACAAGCCTCTCTCCTATTTGACCTAGACAGTTTGTGTGTATGTATTGAGGGCGGCAGGGTAGCCTAGTGGTTAGAGCATTGGACTAGTAACCGAAAGGTTGCAAGTTCGAATCCCTGAGCTGACAAGTTACAAATCTGTTGTTCTGCCCCTGAACAGGCAGTTAACCCACTGTTCCTAGGCCATCATTGAAAATAAGAATTTGTTCTTAACTGACTTGCCTAGTAAAATAAAGGTAAAATAAATTTTTAAATATGTATGCTACATGTGCCATTTTTAAATTAATGTTCTTCTATCCTTGAGCTGTTCTTGTCTATTAATGT
Organism: Oncorhynchus tshawytscha; assembly: GCF_018296145.1. Taxonomy (NCBI): domain Eukaryota; kingdom Metazoa; phylum Chordata; class Actinopteri; order Salmoniformes; family Salmonidae; genus Oncorhynchus; species Oncorhynchus tshawytscha. The sequence goes on from NC_056435.1 coordinate 74,275,805, forward strand.
TCGGTATTATGTCATGTTTTATGTGGACACCAGGAAGAGTAGCTGCTACTTTTGCAACAGCTAATGGGGATCCTAATAAAATACCAAATACCCTTGACACTTTTTTTGGTGCGCCAGGACCATTCACAGTTGAGCTCACTCAGTTTAGTTCCACGCTGATTGACTATTATTATAATTTTTTATTATCAAGGGAGGCCAAATGCTTGCTGGGCAGCAAGAATGTCATACTCTTTTTGACCAGACAGAATCAGATAGATGGGCTACATATACAGAGTGAGAGGGGTGCTGTTTTGCTCACTCAGATGCTTTCTCTGGTGAGAGACACATAGCCTTTTCCGAATTGAAGGAAAATTATGAAACAGAGTGACGAAAGCTAAATTATTTTCTATGTTTTGTATATTTTTCTTGGTAATTATTTTGGGGAAGCCTGGCTTCCGTTGGCATCCATGAATACAAGCCACTGGCACGCGCACACACACACACACACACACACACACACACACACACACACACACACACACACACACACACACACACACACACACACACACACACACACACACACACACACACACACACACAGTCAAACACACACGTCGGGAATGTTTGTTTCCATATGGAATTGCAATCATGGAACGTTCCAGTGTGCTAATTGATTGCAATGAAGGAATCTATCCCTTAGTAATGTGGTGTGTAATTTATGCAAATTACTCACTTTGTTGACTAATTTGTTTTAATTAATGTATTCATCTGCAAATTTGGATGTATACTGGAATATGCTCATTTGCATTTCAGACTGGATGGCATTTATGTGAGGATTGTAAATGAATACAAGAGAGGGAATGTAAATGAATACAAGAGAGGGAATGTAAATGAATACAAGAGAGGGAATGTAAATGAATACAAGAGAGGGAATGTAAATGAATACATTTCTTTTACATTAACAGTGAGTGGATTAAAACCTCTAAAACTTTACAATTAGACATACCAACAAAGCTATGTAAACTCTGCAGTCCTTACACAGCAAAGCCTCGATACTGTGGATTGTTACAGTTTATTGTTCTTTTGAGTTATCTGATTGTTTATCAGTGCTGAATGGTATTCATTGGTGGTATTGGGAGTTATTTGGGGCTTTAGTTAGTGAAAAATCAGTTCCTGTGGTGTAGCTCTGTGAATGTTACACTTTGTTTATATGGTGTTTTAACAGTAGTGTATGAATATGTCGCCAGTGAGTTAGTCCTATGCTATGACTAGTTTGGCCTATGCCCTGAGTGGTGGTGCTTCGGTTGGTAGTAAAACATAAAGACTTAGGGAACTATATGACCATTCTAGCCTAGCCCAGTGTAATGTGGGCTAGATCCCTGTCGCATGGAGTCTCAGGCGTCTGGCTAGCTGATCCGTTGCATACCAGTGGAATCCTTTCTCACCAGCGCAGCGAGCGGTCGGGCTTTGCACAGCGTTGAGGCTTAATCCCCGGAACCACCGAAAAACAGAGACAGCGCCGGGGCTTCAATCACAGAGCAGAGGAGCTGGAGAAATACGTAGACTGGCTGAGACGTGCGTTCATACAGTCTCAGACACACATACAAACAGGCTTTTTTGATCAGGTTGCCTTATCAAATTGGATTGTACACAGTTCTCTTCCCTCTAATTCTTTATCTAATCTCATCTCTGAGGACATACAGTGGGGAGAACAAGTATCAAATCAAAATCATCAAATTTTATTTGTCACATACACATGGTTAGCAGATGTTAATGCGAGTGTAGCAAAATGCTTGTGCTTCTAGTTCCGACAATGCAATAATAACGAACAAGTAATCTAACTAAAAATTCCAAAAAAACTACTGTCTTATACACAGTGTAAGGGGATAAGGAATATGTACATAAGGATATATGAATGAGTGATGGTACAGAGCAGCATAGGCAAGATACAGTAGATGATATCGAGTACAGTATATACATATGAGATGAGTATGTAAACCAAGTGGCATAGTTAAAGTGGCTAGTGATACATGTATTACATAAGGATGCAGTCGATGATATAGAGTACAGTATCTACGTATGCATATGAGATGAATAATGTAGGGTAAGTAACATTATATAAGGTAGCATTGTTTAAAGTGGCTAGTGATATATTTACATCATTTCCCATCAAATCCCATTATTAAAGTGGCTGGAGTAGAGTCAGTGTCATTGACAGTGTGTTGGCAGTAGCCACTCAATGTTAGTGGTGGCTGTTTAACAGTCTGATGGCCTTGAGATAGAAGCTGTTTTTCAGTCTCTTGGTCCCAGCTTTGATGCACCTGTACTGACCTCGCCTTCTGGATGACAGCGGGGTGAACAGGCAGTGGCTTGGGTGGTTGATGTCCTTGATGATCTTTATGGCCTTCCTGTAGCATCGGGTGGTGTAGGTGTCCTGGAGGGCAGGTAGTTTGCCCCGGTGATGCGTTGTGCAGACCTCACTACCCTCTGGAGAGCCTTACGGTTGAGGGCGGTGCAGTTGCCATACCAGGCGGTGATACAGCCCGCCAGGATGCTCTCGATTGTGCATCTGTAGAAGTTTGTGAGTGCTTTTGGTGACAAGCCGAATTTCTTCAGCCTCCTGAGGTTGAAGAGGCGCTGCTGCGCCTTCCTCACGATGCTGTCTGTGTGAGTGGACCAATTCAGTTTGTCTGTGATGTGTATGCCGAGGAACTTAAAACTTGCTACCCTCTCCACTACTGTTCCATCGATGTGGATGGGGGTGTTCCCTCTGCTGTTTCCTGAAGTCCACAATCATCTCCTTAGTTTTGTTGACGTTGAGTGTGAGGTTATTTTCCTGACACCACACTCCGAGGGCCCTCACCTCCTCCCTGTAGGCCGTCTCGTCGTTGTTGGTAATCAAGCCTACCACTGTTGTGTCGTCCGCAAACTTGATGATTGAGTTGGAGGCGTGCATGGCCACGCAGTCGTGGGTGAACAGGGAGTACAGGAGAGGGCTCAGAACGCACCCTTGTGGGGCCCCAGTGTTGAGGATCAGCGGGGAGGAGATGTTGTTGCCTACCCTCACCACCTGGGGGCGGCCCGTCAGGAAGTCCAGAACCCAGTTGCACAGGGCGGGGTCGAGACCCAGGGTCTCGAGCTTGATGACGAGCTTGGAGGGTACTATGGTGTTGAATGCCGAGCTGTAGTCGATGAACAGCATTCTCACATAGGTATTCCTCTTGTCCAGATGGGTTAGGGCAGTGTGCAGTGTGGTTGAGATTGCATCGTCTGTGGACCTATTTGGGCGGTAAGCAAATTGGAGTGGGTCAAGGGTGTCAGGTAGGGTGGAGGTGATATGGTCCTTGACTAGTCTCTCAAAGCACTTCATGATGACGGATGTGAGTGCTACGGGCGGTAGTCGTTTAGCTCAGTTACCTTAGCTTTCTTGGGAACAGGAACAATGGTGGCCCTCTTGAAGCATGTGGGAACAGCAGACTGGTATAGGGATTGATTGAATATGTCCGTAAACACACCGGCCAGCTGGTCTGCGCATGCGCTGAGGGCGCGGCTGGGGATGCCGTCTGGGCCTGCAGCCTTGCGAGGGTTAACACGTTTAAATGTCTTACTCACTTCGGCTGCAGTGAAGGAGAGACCGCATGTTTTCGTTGCAGGCCGTGTCAGTGGCACTGTATTGTCCTCAAAGCGGGCAAAAAGTTATTTAGACTGCCTGGGAGCAAGACATCCTGGTCCGTGACTGGGCTGGGTTTCTTCCTGTAGTCCGTGATTGACTGTAGACCCTGCCACATGCCTCTTGTGTCTGAGCCGTTGAATTGAGATTCTACTTTGTCTCTGTACTGGCGCTTAGCTTGTTTGATAGCCTTGCGGAGGGAATAGCTGCACTGTTTGTATTCAGTCATGTTACCAGACACCTTGCCCTGATTAAAAGCAGTGGTTCGCGCCTTCAGTTTCACACGAATGCTGCCATCAATCCAAGGTTTCTGGTTAGGGAATGTTTTAATCGTTGCTATGGGAACGACATCTTCAACGCACGTTCTAATGAACTCGCACACCGAATCAGCGTATTCGTCAATGTTGTTGTCTGACGCAATACGAAACATCTCCCAGTCCACGTGATGGAAGCAGTCTTGGAGTGTGGAGTCAGCTTGGTCGGACCAGCGTTGGACAGACCTCAGCGTGGGAGCTTCTTGTTTTAGTTTCTGTCTGTAGGCAGGGATCAACAAAATGGAGTCGTGGTCAGCTTTTCCGAAAGGGGGCGGGGCAGGGCCTTATATGCGTCGCGGAAGTTAGAGTAACAATGATCCAGGGTCTTTCCACCCCTGGTTGCGCAATCGATATGCTGATAAAATTTCGGGAGTCTTGTTTTCAGATTAGCCTTGTTAAAATCCCCAGCTACAATGAATGCAGCCTCCGGATAAATCGTTTCCAGTTTGCAGAGAGTTAAATAAAGTTCGTTCAGAGCCATCGATGTGTCTGCTTGGGGGGGGATATCTTTGAAAAAACAAACGTGTGGACGTTTATATCTTTGATTATAATCGAAGAGAATTCTCTTGGTAGATAATGCGGTCTACATTTGATTGTGAGGAATTCTAAATCGGGTGAACAGAAGGATTTGAGTTCCTGTATGTTTCTGTCATCACACCATGTCACGTTAGTCATAAGGCATACGCCCCGCCCCTCTTCTTACCAGAAAGATGTTTGTTTCTGTCCGCGCGATGCGTGGAGAAACCCGCTGGCTGCACCGCTTCGGATAGCGTCTCTCCGGTTAGCCATGTTTCCGTGAAGCAGAGAACGTTGCAGTCTCTGATGTCCCTCTGGAATGCTACCCTTGCTCGGATTTCATCAACCTTGTTGTCAAGAGACTGGACATTGGCGAGAAGAATGCTAGGGAGTGGTGCACGGTGTGCCCGTCTCCGGAGTCTGACCAGAAGACCGCTTCGTTTCCCTCTTTTTCTGAGTCGTTTTTGGGTCGCTGCATATAATCCACTCCGTTACACTGGTTGTAAGGCAGAACACAGGATCCGCATCGCGAAAAACATATTCTTGGTCGTACTGATGGTGAGTTGACGCTGATCTTATATTCAGTAGTTCTTCTCGGCTGTATGTAATGAAACCTAAGATGACCTGGGGTACTAGTGTAAGAAATAACACGTAAAAAAACAAAAAACTGCATAGTTTCCTAGGAACGCGAAGCGAGGCGGCCATCTCTGTCGGCGCCGGAAGGTAGGAAGGTATTTGATACACTGCCGATTTAGCAGGTTTTCCTACTTACAAAGCATGTAGAGGTCTGTAATTTTTATCATAGGTACACTTCAACTGTGAGAGACGGAATCTAAAACAAAAATCCAGAAAATCACATTGTATGATTTTTAAGTAATTAATTTGCATTTTATTGCATGACATAAGTATTTGATCACCTACCAACCAGTAAGAATGATGACAGGATGACTGCACCGTATTGAGGGGAGGATGGATGGGGCCATGTATCGCAAGATCTTGGCCAACAACCTCCTTCCCTCAGTAAGAGCATTGAAGATGGGTCGTGGCTGGGTCATCCAGCATGACAACAACCCGAAACACACAGCCAGGGCAACTAAGGAGTGGCTCCGTAAGAAGCATCTCAAGGTCCTGGAGTGGCCTAGCCAGTCTACAGACCTGAACCTAATAGAAAATCTTTGGAGGGAGCTGAAAGTCCGTATTGCCCAGCGACAGCCCCGAAACCTGAAGGATCTGGAGAAGGTCTGTATGGAGGAGTAGGCCAAAATCCCTGCTGCAGTGTGGGCAAACCTGGTCAAGAACTACAAGAAACGTATGATCTCTGTAATTGCAAACAAAGGTTTCTGTACCAAATATTAAGTTCTGTTTTTCTGATGTATCAAATACTTGCAATAAAATGCAAATTAATTACTTAAAAATCATACAATGTGATTTTCTGGATTTTTGTTTTAGATTCCGTCTCTCACAGTTGAAGTGTATGAACATGTCCACATTTTGGCTTTCCAGAAAAAAACCTTCCTGTATACTTTCTCACCTTCAACACACACGCGCACGCACACGCGCACGCGCACACACGCGCACGCACACACACACACACGCTGTGAGATGAATGGGGTGTGTTGACCTCCATATGTTTCCCATTTGTAGTCAGTCACACATGAGCATGTTCCTCAGACGCATTAGGTTAGATTCCTCTGACAGCGCTCCTGTAAATTACATACCCTTAGACAGATAGTGTGTGTGTGGCTGTCCGGCCTTTTGTGTGTGGACGTTTTTAACTATACTTGGGGAGACCAGAAGTCCCAACAAGAATAGTAAAAAAGAATTGGGGGACCAACTGAGGACATTTTTTTGGTCCCTACAAGGTCAAATGCTATTTCCAGGGGTATAGGTTTAAGGTTAGAATTAGGGTTAGGAGCTAGTGTTAGGTATCTCTCTTCTCTCTCTCCTATCTCTCTCTTCTCTCTCTCCTATCTCTCTCTTCTCTCTCTCTCCTATCTCTTCTCTCTCTCCTATCTCTCTCTTCTCTCTCTCTCCTATCTCTTCTCTCTCTCTGCTATCTCTCTCTTCTCTCTCCCCTATCTCTTTTCTCTCCCTCCCTCCTATCTCTTCTCTCTCCCTCCTATCTCTTCTCTCTCCCTCCTATCTCTTCTCTCTCTCGCCTATCTCTTCTCTCTCTTGCCTATCTCTTCTCTCTCTCCCCTATCTCTTCTCTCTCTGATATCTCTCTAAAGGTCCCTTTCACTCCACCTATTTCCCCCTCGTTTTGACGACACCTCTTCTCACGCCAACTCTCATGCAGCTGTTCACGATGTATCACCAAGGAAACCTCTTAACCCTTGACATCAGAAACAAAAAGTTCCACACACACACGCACACACCACATACACGCTTATTGGAAATGTGTTAAAGAATCATACTCCTTTTTCCCACGTACCCCGTGGCCTCTCCTTGTTGGCCCCACAAGGACACGGTGAATTTGGGCATCAAATGAGAAAGCTGGAGAGGGAGGAAGAGAGAAGAGAGAGAGAGAGAGGGGTGGGGGTGGGGGTGGGGTGAAAGGGAGAGAAAGAGGAATGGGTTATTCACGTCTGTTTTTCTCCTTTACCATACTGTCTAAACACACAAAAGGTCATTCATAAAAGTATACACACTGTTCAACACACCACCTGTTTTATCTAGTACACACTGAAGACAAAAAGTTATTTACCATAGGTTTTGTATTGTGAATGTCTTTTAATATGTTTGTCATTTTTATGTTTCATGGTAGGTCTATTGGAAATTGAACATAGTAATTAGTCTCCATGAACAAAATGTTAAATTCTATAGGATACAGTAAAAATTGCACAGAGTCATTCGTGGGGGAAAAGGCTGGCTAGCACGGAATAGGAACGGAACTGTGCGGTCCCTAAACGACGCAGGCTCCCCTGTCCATCCGTCAGTTAGGAAACCATGTAACAAGAACCATGTGTCTGGGTGAACACAGTATAATGTGTCTCTCATGGTCACAACCAGGAGAGGAGAGAGGATGAGAGGAGAGAAGAGGAGAGAGGATGATAGGAGAGGAGAGAGGATGATAGGAGAGGGGAGAGGATGAGAGGAGAGGAGAAAGGATGATAAGAGAGGAGGAGAGGAGGAGAGAAGAGGAGAGAGGGGAGGAGAGGATGAGAGGGGAGGAGAGGATGAGAGGAGAGAGGATGAGAGGAGAGAGGATGAGAGGAGAGGATGATAGGGGAGAGGAGAGAGGATGAGAGGAGAGGATGAGAGGGGAGGAGAGGATGAGGGGAGGAGAGGATGCTAGGGGAAGAGAGGATGAGAGGGGAGGAGAGGATGAGAGGGGAGGAGAGGATGAGAGGGGAGGAGAGGATGATAGGAGAGGATGATGATGATGATAGGAGAGGAGAGGATGATGATATGAGAGGAGAGGATGATGATATGAGAGGAGAGGATGATGATATGAGAGGAGAGGATAGAGGATGATAGGAGAGGAGAGAGGATGAGAGGAGAGGAGAGAGGATGATAAGAGAGAGAAGAGAGAGGAGGAGTGGAGGAGAGGAGAGAGGATGAGAGGAAAGGAGAGAGGATGATAGGAGATCAGAGGGGGGAGAGGATGATAGGAGATGAGAGTACGAGAGGAGAGGATGAGAGGATGATAGGAGAGGAGAAAGGATGATAGGAGAGGAGAGAGAGGATGATAGGAGAGGAGAGGGGATGATAGAAGAGGAGAGAGGATGATAGGAGAGGAGAGAGGATGAGAGGAGAGAGGATAATAGGAGAGGAGAGAGGATGATAGGAGAGGAGAGAGGATGATATGAGAGGAGAGATGATGATAGGAGAGATGATGATGGGAGAGGAGAGAGGATGATGGGAGAAGAGAGAGGATGATGGGAGAGGAGAGAGGATGATAGGAGAGATGATGATGGGAGAGGAGAGAGGATGATGGGAGAAGAGAGAGGATGATGGGAGAGGAGAGAGGATGATATGAGAGGAGAGAGGATGATGGGAGAGGAGAGAGGATGATATGAGAGGAGAGAGGATGATGGGAGAGGAGAGATGATGATAGGAGAGGAGAGAGGATGAGATGAGAAGAGAGGAGAGGGGGGAGAGGATGATAGAAGAGGAGAGATGATGATGGGAGAGGAGAGGGAGGAATAGAGAGGAGAAGATAGGAGAGGGGGAGGGGAGAGGTTATTATGCCTGCTAACTACTTGATTTACATTACACCAAGTTACATAGTCATGATCAGTAGGAAATAAGAATCAATAGGTATGGTTTGGTCAGTAAATGAAGAGTAGGTATAAATGTTAACCAATTTTCAACCTCCATTCATTATCTCAAGTACCAAACCAGTGTCTACATATGTGAAAATGGGTTGTTTCTATGATCTGTGGTTAAAAAGATGCTTCTCTGTGACATGATAGGGTAGGATTAAAAGTTACAGAATAAATAATATGAGGTTGAAAAGTGGCAGAGTTGCCTCACAAGTCTCATAAAAGCAGAGCATGATTTTTATATAATTTATGGCTTTGTTTATGGGAAGTCGGATGTATGAATATGTTTTATACATTTTCCTTGTGTTACATACAGGACTGCTTTCAAAGAATGTCAGTAAACATGTCTTAAAATATATATTCCTGGAAAATGTAGCTAACGCTTCAAGAGACTGACATTTCTCTGATGTGAACTGACATAATTTATTTTAGGCCCAGTGGGGTTTAATAACACAACTTTCCTGTAGTAAATTCCTGTTGTTCTTCCTCCATCTGGAACTCTCCTCTTGTCTTCACTGACACAGCAACTCCAATCTGCACAGTGTGACTCTGTATATACCCTAACTCGTGATATGAGTGCTCAAGGTGAACTTTCACGCATACTGTATGTCCTAGTTATATCTTTGCATGATGTATGCAAAAGTATGTGTATAAAGAAGTCACATGTTACGTGTGCGTTTGTAACTGGATTGAGCCATGAAAGGGCTGTATTTATGCATAATCTGTATGAGACAAAGTATTATTTCATTTACTTTTATTTTTATTCTATTCTATTTTAAATTATATTCTACTCACCCTACCCTACTCACCCTACCCTACCCTACTATACTCTACTCTACTCACCCTACCCTACTATACTCTACTCTACTCTACTCACCCTACCCTACCCTACTATACTCTACTCTGCTCTACTCTACTCGCCCCTGCCCTACTATACTCTACTCTACTCTACTCACCCTACCCTACCTCACCCTACCCTACCCTACTATACTCTACTCTACTCTACTCTACTCTACTCTACTCTACTCTACTCTACTCTACTCTACTCTACTCACCCTACCCTACTATACTCTGCTCTGCTCTACTCTACTCACCCTACCCTACCCTACTATACTCTACTCTACTCTACTCTACTCTACTCTACTCT
>NC_056435.1:74288201-74550701 GCF_018296145.1 Oncorhynchus tshawytscha
ACTATACTATACTATACTATACTATACTATACTATACTATACTATACTATACTCTACTCTACTCTACTCTACTCTACTCTACTCACCCTACTATACTCTACTCTACTCTACTCACCCTACCCTACCCTACTATACTCTACTCTACTCTACTCACCCTACCCTACTCTATAAAACCCTACTCTACCCTACCCTACTCTACTCTACTCTACTCTACTCTGCTCTACTCTACTCTACTCTACTCTACTCTACTCACCCTACCCTACTCACCCTACCCTACCCTACTATACTCTACTCTACTCACCCTACCCTACTATATAAAACCCTACCCTACCCTACCCTACCCTACTATACTCTACTCTACTCTACTCACCCTACCCTACTATATAAAACCCTACCCTGCCCTACCCTACTATACTCTACTCTACTCACCCTACCCTACTCTATAAAACCCTACTCTACCGTACCCTACCCTACCCTATCCTACCATACCCTACTCTACCCTACTATACTCTACTCTACTCACCCTACCCTACTCTATAAAACCCTACTCACCCTACCCTACTATACTCTACTCTACTCTACTCACCCTACCCAACCCTACCCTACTATACTCTACCCTACCCTACCCTACCCTACCCTGCCCTACCCTACCCTACTATACTCTACTCTACTCTACTCACCCTACCCTACCCTACCCTACTATACTCTACTCTACTCTACTCTACTCACCCTACCCTACTCTATAAAACCCTACTCTACCCTACCCAACCCAACCCTGCCCTACCCTACCCTGCCCTACTATACTCTACTCTACCCTACTCACCCTACCCTACCCTACTATACTCTACTCTACTCTACTCACCCTACCCTGCCCTACCCTACTATACTCTACTCTACTCTACTCTACTCACCCTACCCTACTCTATAAAACCCTACTCTACCCTACCCAACCCAACCCTATCCTGCCCTACCCTACTATACTCTACTCTACTCACCCTACCCTACTCTACAAAACCCTACCCTACCCTACCCTACTCTACTCTACTATACTCTACTCTACTCACCCTACTCTCTACTCTACTCTACCCTACTCTACTCACCCTACTCTACTCTACCCTACTCTACTCACTCTACTCTACTCAACCTACTCTACCCTACTCTACTCACCCTACTCTACTCACTCTACTCCACTCTACTCATCCTACTCTACTATACTCTACTCTACTCACCCTACTCTACTCACCCTACTCTACTCACTCTACTCTACTCTACTCTACTCAACCTACCCACCTCTACTCTACCCTACTCTACTCACCCTACTCTACTCTACACTACTCTACCCTACTCTACCCACCATACTATACTCTACTCTACTCTACCCTACTCTACTCACCCCACTCTACTCTACTCAACCTACTCTACTCTACTCACCCTACTCTACTCACCCTACTCTACTCTACACTACACTACTCTACCCTACTCTACTCTACCCACCATACTATACCCTACTCTACACTACCCTGCTCCACTCTACTCACCCTACTCTACTCACCCTACTCTACTCTATTCTACTCACCCTACTCTACTCACCCTACTTACCCTACTCTACTCTACTCACCCTACCCTACTCTACTCGACACTACTCTACCCTACCCTACTCTATGCTACTCACCCTACTCTACCCTACCATACACTACTCTACACTACTCTACCCTACCCTACTCTGCCCTACTCACCCTACCCTCCTCTACCCTACACTACCCTACTGTACTGTACTGTACTCTACCCTACTCTACCCTAATTTACACTACTCTACTCTATCACACCTCACTCCATTCCATTCTCTCCTCTCTCTCACCAGGTAATGGGGCTGTTGAACCCAGGAGGAGTACCCCACCAGCCCAGCCACCAGAGTGACTTTGCCCTCTCTCCCCTGACCGGAGGGCTTGAGCCCGGGGTTGGCATGGCGGCCAGCTGCCACGGCTCCCAACGGGGCTTGGAGGGTCTGCCAGGCCTGACCAGCATGCCCAGCTCCCAGTCCTACTGCCCACCCACCTACAGCTCGCCAGCCTACGCCATGGAACACCACCCCTCCTACCAGTACGGACAGTACGGACAAAGCAAGGTGGGTTTTTGAACTAGGAATATTATGTACATGTTTTATTGTAGCACTGGGACTGTTAGTAACATGTTTTATTGTAGCACTGGGACTGTTAGGAACATGTTTTATTGTAGCACTGGGACTGTTAGTAACATGTTTTATTGTAGCACTGGGACTGTTAGGAACATGTTTTATTGTAGCACTGGGACTGTTAGGAACATGTTTTATTGTAGCACTGGGACTGTTAGGAACATGTTTTATTGTAGCACTTGGACTGTTAGTAACATGTTTTATTGTAGCACTGGGACTGTTAGGAACATGTTTTATTGTAGCACTGGGACTGTTAGGAGCATGTTTTATTGTAGCACTGGGACTGTTAGTAACATGTTTTATTGTAGCACTGGGACTGTTAGTAACATTTTTTATTGTAGCACTGGGACTGTTAGTAACATGTTTTATTGTAGCACTGGGACTGTTAGTAACATGTTTTATTGTAGCACTGGGACTGTTAGGAACATGTTTTATTGTAGCACTGGGACTGTTAGTAACATGTTTTATTGTAGCACTGGGACTGTTAGGAACATGTTTTATTGTAGCACTGGGACTGTTAGGAACATGTTTTATTGTAGCACTGGGACTGTTAGTAGCATGTTTTATTGTAGCACTGGGACTGTTAGTAACATGTTTTATTGTAGCACTGGGACTGTTAGTAGCACGTTTTATTGTAGCACTGGGACTGTTAGTAGCATGTTTTATTGTAGCACTGGGATTGTTAGGAACATGTTTTATTGTAGCACTGGGACTGTTAGGAACATGTTTTATTGTAGCACTGGGACTGTTAGTAACATGTTTTATTGTAGCACTGGGACTGTTAGGAACATGTTTTATTGTAGCACTGGGACTGTTAGGAACATGTTTTATTGTAGCACTGGGACTGTTAGGAACATGTTTTATTGTAGCACTGGGACTGTTAGTAGCATGTTTTATTGTAGCACTGGGACTGTTAGTAACACGTTTTATTGTAGCACTGGGACTGTTAGGAACATGTTTTATTGTAGCACTGGGACTGTTAGTAACATGTTTTATTGTAGCACTGGGACTGTTAGTAACATGTTTTATTGTAGCACTGGGACTGTTAGTAACATGTTTTATTGTAGCACTGGGACTGTTAGGAACATGTTTTATTGTAGCACTGGGACTGTTAGGAACATGTTTTATTGTAGCACTGGGACTGTTAGGAACATGTTTTATTGTAGCACTGGGACTGTTAGGAACATGTTTTATTGTAGCACTGGGACTGTTAGTAACATGTTTTATTGTAGCACTGGGACTGTTAGTATCATGTTTTATTGTAGCACTGGGACTGTTAGTAGCATGTTTTATTGTAGCACTGGGACTGTTAGTAACATGTTTTATTGTAGCACTGGGACTGTTAGTAGCATGTTTTATTGTAGCACTGGGACTGTTAGTAGCATGTTTTATTGTAGCACTGGGATTGTTAGGAACATGTTTTATTGTAGCACTGGGACTGTTAGGAACATGTTTTATTGTAGCACTGGGACTGTTAGTAGCATGTTTTATTGTAGCACTGGGACTGTTAGTAACATGTTTTATTGTAGCACTGGGACAGTCAGGAACATGTTTTATTGTAGCACTGGGACTGTTACTAACATGTTTTATTGTAGCACTGGGACTGTTAAGAACATGTTTGATTGTAGTACTGGGACTGTTAGTAACTTGTTTTATTGTAGCACTGGGACTGTTAGGAACATGTTTTATTGTAGCACTGGGACTGTTAGTAACAGGTTTATTGTAGCACTGGGACTGTTAGTAACAGGTTTTATTGTAGCACTGGGACTGTCAGTAACATGTTTTATTGTAGCACTGGGACTGTTAGGAACATGTTTTATTGTAGCACTGGGACTGTTAGGAACATGTTTTATTGTAGCACTGGGACTGTTAGGAACATGTTTTATTGTAGCACTGGGACTGTTAGTAACAGGTTTATTGTAGCACTGGGACTGTTAGGAACATGTTTTATTGTAGCACTGGGACTGTTAGTAACATGTTTTATTGTAGCACTGGGACTGTTAGGAACATGTTTTATTGTAGCACTGGGACTGTTAGGAACATGTTTTATTGTAGCACTGGGACTGTTAGGAACATGTTTTATTGTAGCACTGGGACTGTTAGGAACATGTTTTATTGTAGCACTGGGACTGTTAGTAACATGTTTTATTGTAGCACTGGGACTGTTAGGAACATGTTTTATTGTAGCACTGGGACTGTTAGTAGCATGTTTTATTGTAGCACTGGGACTGTTAGTAACATGTTTTATTGTAGCACTGGGACTGTTAGTAGCATGTTTTATTGTAGCACTGGGACTGTTAGGAACATGTTTTATTGTAGCACTGGGACTGTTAGGAACATGTTTTATTGTAGCACTGGGACTGTTAGTAACATGTTTTATTGTAGCACTGGGACTGTTAGTAACATGTTTTATTGTAGCACTGGGACTGTTAGTAGCATGTTTTATTGTAGCACTGGGACTGTTAGTAGCATGTTTTATTGTAGCACTGGGACTGTTGGGAACATGTTTTATTGTAGCACTGGGACTGTTGGGAACATGTTTTATTGTAGCACTGGGACTGTTGGGAACATGTTTTATTGTAGCACTGGGACTGTTAGGAACATGTTTTATTGTAGCACTGGGACTGTTAGGAACATGTTTTATTGTAGCACTGGGACTGTTAGGAACATGTTTTATTGTAGCACTGGGACTGTTAGGAACATGTTTTATTGTAGCACTGGGACTGTTAGGAACATGTTTTATTGTAGCACTGGGACTGTTAGGAACATGTTTTATTGTAGCACTGGGACTGTTAGGAACATGTTTTATTGTAGCACTGGGACTGTTAGGAACATGTTTTATTGTAGCACTGGGACTGTTAGGAACATGTTTTATTGTAGCACTGGGACTGTTAGGAACATGTTTTATTGTAGCACTGGGACTGTTAGGAACATGTTTTATTGTAGCACTGGGACTGTTGGGAACATGTTTTATTGTAGCACTGGGACTGTTGGGAACATGTTTTATTGTAGCACTGGGACTGTTAGGAACTTGTTTTATTGTAGCACTGGGACTGTTAGGAACATGTTTTATTGTAGCACTGGGACTGTTAGGAACATGTTTTATTGTAGCACTGGGACTGTTAGGAACATGTTTTATTGTAGCACTGGGACTGTTAGGAACATGTTTTATTGTAGCACTGGGACTGTTAGGAACATGTTTTATTGTAGCACTGGGACTGTTAGGAACATGTTTTATTGTAGCACTGGGACTGTTAGGAACATGTTTTATTGTAGCACTGGGACTGTTAGGAACATGTTTTATTGTAGCACTGGGACTGTTAGGAACATGTTTTATTGTAGCACTGGGACTGTTAGGAACATGTTTTATTGTAGCACTGGGACTGTTAGGAACATGTTTTATTGTAGCACTGGGACTGTTAGGAGCATGTTTTATTGTAGCACTGGGACTGTTAGGAACATGTTTTATTGTAGCACTGGGACTGTTAGTAACAGGTTTATTGTAGCACTGGGACTGTTAGGAGCATGTTTTATTGTAGCACTGGGACTGTTAGTAATATATATATATATACATGTGTGTATTTGTACGTGGTTATTTTAGACACATTTGTTGTTTGAATGCATTGATTGTAACTCATTCTGAAAAGAATGTCTGTTAAAATATCTTAATGAAAGACGCATTAGATTAGCATTAAAGTTATACTAAATCCATTCATTTCTACATACCCTACAATCTCCCATGATTAGAGACCATACTCAAGGTTTAGATTTTCAGAATAATAACCCATGTTAATTGCAAAGGCCAACAAATCAGGCGGTGACATTACACATGTCAGAGACACGGCTAGTAGTCTAGGGGGCACTTCAGTTTCCATTACTATTACCTGTGAGCATTTACCCACACAATATATCTACATGACCAGATACAGAAGTATGTCGGTTGGCCTCTGTCCCCCATAACCATCAGCCTGTGACCTTTCACGAACCTGTGTGATGAGCTGGACCATCAAACCCTCCGCTCGTTCACCTAGCCATGTAATGACCCCTAGGTAACGAAGATACCTCCCCAAATCAAAGGAGCGGCTTCCCCAAAGCATGTTTGACAGGCGGGGGAGGAGGAGGGAGAGTAAGTGGGATGGGGTGAGGGGCGGGGGAGGCACGCTACCACATGTTGACTGGCCCGTCAGTAGCGGCATCTTGATGTCATTAATTTGGGGAGGTCCAAGCTGGGGACCCATGTGCAAACAGCTCGTGAGGGCAGGGGTAGGGGGTTGTTGGTAAGAGAGAGTTGGGTGGAAGGTGGGGTTGAGAGGGGGTCTTTTTAACGGGGAGCGAAATGGCCTTTGGCAGGCAGGGATTGGAAACATGTGTCCCTGTGGAGGTCAGATGCAGTCTGAGTTGTTATTGATCACTGGAGCAGAGCCACAGCCAGGACCAACGTGGCCAGGGCAGGCAGGCAGGCCAACTCTAACTCTCCCCAGTACAGTACAGCCCAGCCAAAGGGGAAAGCGCCAGATCTGCCTCTCTTTAACTCCCTCACCCCCTCTCGCCCTCTTCCTTACATCCTCCATTCTCTCTACCTCTCACTGCTCTCTTCAACACCTTCACCCACTATTTACCCCTCTCACCCATCAGACATGATGTTATCATGACACAGGACGTAGATACTGACATGATGTAACCCTGACACATAAGGTAGATACTGACATGATGTTATCATGACACAGGAGGTAGACACAGACATGATGTTATCATGACACAGGAGGTAGATACTGACATGATGTTATCATGACACAGGAGGTAGACACAGACATGATATCATGACACAGGAGGTAGACACTGACATGACGTTATCATGACACAGGAGGTAGACACTGACATGACGTTATCATGACACAGGAGGTAGACACTGACATGATGTTATCATGACACAGGAGGTAGACACTGACATGATGTTACCCTGACACAGGAGGTAGACACTGACATGATGTTATCATGACACAGGAGGTAGACACTGACATGACGTTATCATGACACAGGAGGTAGATACTGACATGATGTTATCATGACACAGGAAGTAGACACTGACATGATGTTACCCTGACACAGGAGGTAGACACTGACATGATGTTACCCTGACACAGGAGGTGGCGCCGAAGATGATGGCTAACGTTTTACATGCCCGTAACCAATTGTGCTATTTTGTTGTTTTTTTTTTGCGTTGTTTGTAACTTTTTAAAAACTTTTTTGGAATATAATGTTGCTTCAACTGTTTCTTGTGACCGAAAATAACTTCTGGACATCAGAACTGGGTTTAATCACCACAAACTGGAAGAAGCTTCTTCCTTTAACGAGTCCAACGAGAAAGATATACTGCTCTCCCGGGAACAGGCCCAGATTCCCGTTGTTTGCGTGAAGAAAAGATGGAGGAAAAGAGGACGCAGATCGGGCTGCCTTTTGAGAATCCGTAGGCGAGCGAGTAAACTCCCACTGCCATCAATTCTACTTGCTAACATGCAATCATTGGAAAATACAATTGATGACCTACGATTAAGATTATCCTACCAACGGGACATTAAGAACTGTAATGTCTTATGTTTCACCGAGTCGTGGCTGAATGACGACACTGATAATTTAGAGCTGGAGGGATTTTCAATGCACCGACAGAACAGAGAAGCTACGTCTGGTAAGCTTCTTGTCAACAACAGCTGGTGCGCGATGTCTAATATTAAAGAAGTCTCGAGGTATTGCTCACCTGAGGTAGAGTACCTTATGATGAGCTGTAGACCACACTATCTACCAAGAGAGATCTCATCTGCATTATTCATAGCTGTCTATTTACCACCACAGACCGATGCTGGCACTAAGACTGCACTCAACCAACTCTATGAGGCCATAAGCAAACAAATAAATGCTCACACAGAAGAGGCGCTCCTAGTGCCCGGGGACTTTAATGCAAGCAAACTTAAATCAGTTTGACCAATTTTTTTACCAGCATGTCACATGTGCAACAAGAGTGAAAAAAACTAGACCACCTTTGCTCCACAAACAGAGATGCATAGAAAGCTCTCCCCCGCCTTCCATTTGACAAATCTGACCATAATATTATCCTCTGGATTCCTGCTTACAAGCAAAAACTAATCCACACGCCTATAAGAAATCCCGCTATGCCCTCCGATGAACCATCAAACAAGCAAAGCGTCAATACAGGATTAAGATTGAATCGTATTACACCGGCTCTGACGCTTGTCGGATTTCTCAGGGCTTGAAAACTATTACGGACTACAAAGGGAAACCCAGACGCGAGCTGCCTAGTGACGCGAGCCTACCAGAAGAGCTAAATTACTTTTATGCTCGCTTCGAGGCAAGCAACACTGAAGCATGCACGAGAGCAACAGCTGTTCTGGATGACTGTGTAATAATGGTCTCGGTAGCCGATGTGAGCAAGACCTTTTAAACAGGTCAACATTCAAAAAGCCGCAGGGCCAGTTGGATGTGTACTCAAAGCATGCGTGGACCAACTGGCATGCGCGGAACAAGTGTCTTCACTGACATTTTCAACCTCTCCCTGACCGAGTCTGTAATACCTACATGTTTCAAGCAGACCACCATAGTCCTTGTGCCCAAGGAAGCGAAGGTAACCTGCCTAAATGATTACTGTCTGGTAGCACTCACGTCGGTAGCCATGAAGTGCTTTGAAAGGCTGGTCATGGCTCACATCAACAGCATCCTCCCAGATACCCTAGACCCACTCCAATTCGTATACCGCCCCAACAGATCCACAGATGGCGCAATCTCAATTGCACTCCACACTGCCCTTTCCCACCTGGACAAAAGGAACACCTATGTGAGAATGCTGTTAATTGACTACAGCTCAGCGTTCAACACCATAGTGCAAACAAAGCTCATCACTAAGCTAAGGACCCTGGGACTAAACACCTCACTCTGTAACTAGATCCTGGACTTCCTGACGGGCCGCCCCCAGGTGGTAAGGGTAGGATCTTCAACACTGGGGCCCCTCAGGAGTGTGTACTTAGTCCCCTCCTGTACTCCCTGTTCACCCACGACTGGCCAAACACGACTCCAACATCATTAAGTTTGCTGACGTCACAACAGTGGAAGGCCTGATCACCGACAATGATGAGACAGCCTATAGGGAGGAGGTTAGAGAACTGGCAGTATGGTGCCAGGACAACAACTTCTCCCTAAATGTGAGCAAGACAAAGGAGCTGATCATGGACTACAGGAAATCATCAACGGGCTGTAGTGGAGCGGGTCGAGAATTTCAAGTTCCTTGGTGTCCACACCACCAACGATCTATCATGGTCCAAACACACCAAGACAGTCGTGAAGAGGGCACAACAAAACCTTTTCCCCCTCAGGAGACTGAAATGATTTGGCATGGGTCCCCAGATCCTCAAAGTTCTACAGCTGCACCATTAACAGCATTCTGACCGGTTGCATCACCGCCTGTAATGGCAACTGCTCGGCATCTGACAGTAAGGCGCTACAGAGGGTAGTACATATGGCCCAGTACATCACTGGGGCCAAGCTTCCTGCCATCCAGGAATAGATGGTGTAAGAGGAAAGCCCATAAAATTGTTAGACTCCAGTCACCCAAGTTATAGACTGTTTTCTCTGCTACCGCATGGCAAGCGGTACCGGAGCGCCAAGTCGAGGACCAAAAGGCTCCTTAACAGCTTCTACCCCCAAGCCATTAGACTGCTGAACAATTCATCTAATGGCCACCGGACTATTACTTTTTAACCTTTATTTAACTAGGCAAGTCCGTTAACAAATTCTTATTTACAATGACGGCCAAGGAACAGTGAATTAACTGCCTTGTTGAGGGGCAGAACAGCAGATTTTTTCCTTGTCAGCTCAGGGATTCGATCTAGCAACCATTTGGTTACTGGCCCAACGCCCTATCCAATAGGCTACCTGCCCCCCATTTGGTTTTTACACTGCTGCTACTGGCTGTTTATTATCTATCCAGTCACTTCATGTACAAACTACCTCTAACCTGTATCTCCACACACTGACTCGGTACCGGTACCTGTATATAGCCTCGTTATTGATATTGTGTAACTTTTGTATAATTTTCTCACTTTAGTTTACTTTAGGGCTTGTAAGTAAACATTTCACAGTAAGGTCTACACTTGTATTCGGCGCATGTGACAAATACAGTTTGATTTGAGATACTGACATGAAACCCAATGGAGAACAGTTCTAACACTCCCCCCCTCTCTCTCTCTCTCTCTCTCAGGTGCCTTTCATTATCTGAAACCCCAACATGGCCAGGAGTGGACGAGATCTCTGGCCAACCTGACAGTCAACTCCGGAGAAATCCCTCCTCCCCCCTCTGCCTATTCCCTACCCAGCCCCTGAGGAGAAGGGACAACCCAGAGAAATGGACAGAGGGGGGTTGTTTTGGGATGGGGTACCCTGGTTGGGGATGTGGGGGAGTCTCAATGGGATAATCAGAACCAAAGGGGGAGCCCTCTCCAGTTACCTGGCTCTCGCCCCACTCGCACTTCACGTCATGCTCTGAAAACCAAGCACGGCTTGCTCTCCATGCTTGAAGAGAGAAGGAGAAGAAGAGGAGGTGAGGCAGAGGATAAATGAAAAAAGGGTGAATAAAACAAAATTCACTCAGTCAAGATTCTGCCTTTGATTTGTAATAAGTGGGAGAGGACTTGTAAGCTGTTTTTCTTCCAAGGATGCGCCTTCGAGGCCAATGTGATGGGAGGAAAATACGTTTTTAAGGCACGATCCTGAGGCTAACGGTGATCTATCTATGGACCTGCAATAGGCACACCGCTCACGCAGCCACAATGCTTTATTTATGGCACTCACAATGTCTTAGGGAAATGTCTTATACTGTACACTGATACGATATATTTTTTCACATGATTTGGGGAAATTAAATTGGTTCTATCAGGAGAAGATAAACCGCCATCAATTTGATTCTTAACATGACTGTAGGGTTAAAGTAAAGGTCTGGACAGTGGACTCAGTCTTTCACCCATCTCGGTTGATAGTAGAGAGACAGAGAGATAGAGACATACAGTCGTAGATGGAAGCTGCTTCAACCCAAAGAAGTGCCTCATATGAAATGAACTGACACATCTCCTCAACTAGCCTTCTACATTCTTTTTGTAATCTATATTGTACTGAGAAAAACAAAGATAGCTGGGTTGCTTGCAGGGCAGTGCACAGACCTTTTGGGGGGCATGTGCTCAAACAAAAAGTAGGGTGCCCCCTCAAAGAAATTCCCGCAGCAGCTGCAATTTTTACAAGAGGCGAAAGCAGCACAATCTGATGAGTAAAGTATTTCCCGAAACTATTTTGAACTGGAATTAATGCTGCACTTATTAAAATTAATGACCCACACAATTCCAGTCGAAATAGAAGATGGTAAGAAATACTGTTGCCTACCGTTACTAAATCCAAAACAACTCCATTTGTTGCCACGATCATGTATCCCAGGGTTTTTCATATTCGTTGACCCGCGACCCCCAAAAAGGAGTGGTCAGCCTACAAAACATGTAAACCCCGGCGCACGCACATGCACGTGTGCGCAAATGTAGCATGTCATTACAGCCATAAATGGTGACGCATTTTCAAAACGCAAGTCTACAGAAATAAACTTTACAGCTGAATTTGGATCTGAAAGTCATTCATGTTTGCAGCCAATATGTACTAGGGATATATCATGTCACTTCTCTGGAGTCCAGAGCAAGCAAAGTCAAACGGCCTACTTGTAGAGGAGGTTTCAGGATCGTATGGAAAATGATGTCACTTTGGAGGGCAACCTGCCTGCAAAGTGCTTGTTGTCAGCCCTGTAGCCCGGTTCTTAGTTACAACTATTGTAACAAATTCACCAGAAAATGTTACATCTTCACTCCATAATATTGAAAGCAGTGCGACGTTACAGCTGCTTATCTTTAGACATATAGCCAGCAGTAGCCACCCAAATTAGCCCTATCTGAAATTTGGAAATTACCAATCAAATCGCCACCTAGCCTATTGTTCGGGCAAATATGAGTCCGTAGTAGATTGCTAAACTGTATTTTATATGGATGATAAATGTAGGCCTACTCTGTATTTTGGCACGTAGAATTGGAGGAAATGAAACAAGTGTTCTGGTCATTAATCTGGATATGCGCGCCTGCCTTTGCGTGCCAATGCTGATTGATGACTGGTCATTGGTCAAAAATCAAGAAGCACAACATTTTGGTTCTGAAGCATAGATGAGAATTTACCACCGATTTGAGCGAACAACAACGACAAATGTATACAAAAAGAATAATATATGTCACCACTGAAAAGGGCACTTTGGAGACTGGAAGGCTCGGATCACTTTTAAAGCAATAAGAATCCTAACACAAGATCCATGCATGTACAGGTAACTTCGATTTTTGCAGATGGAGTATAAATCTGAGTTATATACACTCAAGTTAAGATTCTGCCCGTACAGATCTGGGACCAGGCTACCAGTCACATAGTCCAGTCAAGTGTTAATTGGACCTGATGAAACATACCACTCCTGTTCATTTAGTATTTATTCAGTCCACCTCTGTTAGTATCCCTGGTCTTAATACTCAGTGGTGCTGACCCGTAAATCTTAAACAGCAGATCTAGGATCTTAAACACAGGAAATTGTAGGGTATTTTTGTTTTTTTAAAGGCTTCTGAAGTTTATAATTTCCACTTTGAAACTTCAGACTTGTTTTTCATTACGAAAAATGAATCAACCCCTACATAAATGTCTATTCATTATAATCCACATAATAATTCACATTTGCAGTTGCTGCAGCAGTATTTTCCAACTGTATCAAACTGGCTCAAATTAAGATCCTACATCTGTACACCTATATTTTTCTGCCTTGTTTCTTTTGTAAACATATATAATTTTCATTTATGACTGCATAAAATGATTTTTGTTGGAATATGTCTTGTCAAATGCAGCACTATTTACTATTTATAATAAAATAAAATAAAAATGTGTACAGGCTGAAGTGTTTTAATTGATTTAAAACCAATGTGTGTCTGTCTTTACAATCTTGATTATGTACTAACGTACTTTTTAAAAAAATCTTAAGAGTAATGTAAGTCGCTCTAGATAAGAGTGTCTGCTAAATTACTGAAATGGAAAAAGGTAAATGGAAAATGTTAGCTTTGAGTTAACTATGAGTTAGGATAAGTTATGAACCAGTTCTGAACTTGGGGCAATATACTTGATGAGAGCAGATTACTAGCTCATTCAGGACATCTACATTAGTTAGATCTAAATTAGATACCGTAATTGCATTAAACAAAGGGAAAGGGAAAGGCAGCCAAAAGAGCAATGACACAGACAAGACAAGATGGCAATGTCCCAAGTGACCATCCACTGGATGACTTACTGGAAAATGACACATCTTTACCCCAAATTTAGAACAAAGATAATATTTCTTTCTTTTCAAATTTCCAATCAAAGATCCATGTTTAAGGTTAAATGTTTTCCCTGCAATAGGATGTGTTTGTTTTCCAAGAGAATAACTGAATAACTGAAATAACTGAATCTGCCATCCACCAACCCCATCACTGTAAGCACACACTCATGCACTCACCAGGGTTGGGGTCAATTCAATTTCAGTTCCAGTCATTTCAGGAAGTAAACCATATTGTGGTCTTCCTAAGAACAAGCATTTGCCATGACTGACGGTGGACCGTTGGTGCTCTCATCCTCTCATGTATTCTCTCGCTGCAGCCCAGCGGCTCCCCAACACTTTAAAGACTCATTCATAAATATATCCTTTTTCATAAACACTGCTTCCAGACAAATTCCTGCTCCCCGGGGGACCCTTCAAACCCGTAATGATTAAAGCAGATCTCCCTGTAAACGATCTAAACACAACACCACAGACACATTGGGACATTAGTCACTGCCACTGTCTCTCTGGGGTTCAGACTGGAATTGCTTCCCAAAAAGCACCCTATTCTCTATATTGTGCACTACTTTTGACTAGGTCCCAAAGGGCCCAAAGGGCTCTGGTCAATAGTAGTGCACTATGTAGGGAATAGGGCACCATTTGCGACACACCTGGGGTTCAGAGGGCTAAACGTTCCGATCCCAGCGCCCCGGCAGAAAGAAAAACACTCAGCCAGTTGTCTGACACTTCACAAGTTATGGGTATCTGTGTTTTTATCACTCTCTCATTCTTCTCTTCTTCTTTCCTTATTTTTTTCTCTTTGTGAAGGGGGGAACCTGGGGATCAGGTGTTTGCAGCTGGTAGTGTCACTCATTTTATATGGTGTGTGTAAGTGTGTATGTGTGTGTATCCATGTATAAATTCATACCAGTGGCGGTCGGAGCCGTTTAAGATGAGGGAGGACAATTTTCTTTCTCCATAAGCATGGTCTTATTTCCTATTGGAGGACTGTCATTCATATTCCATTCACTCAGTTCAATGTAACATCGATAGGTTTAGACTACTAAACGATACTCTCATTTTCTCTATACCCATCATGAGGTTGCACAACCTAGCCTATGAATGAAAGTTTACAACATAGGTGCACAGGTGACAGACAGTGACACATGGACAGACAGTGACACATTCAATACTGCCTTGAACACTCTTGCCTGCATCTAGCTGATCTAGGGTGTAATCATTAGTCTAAAAGTTGCAAACAAGAGTTTTTATGTGACAAATTCAGGTATGTTTATCCCCGTTTCATTCCATTTGATTCTGTTTTAGAAACGTTTTTCAACAGAATCGGCAGAATAAATACATCCCCGATCACGTATAAACACAGTTCACTTTTATAGCAGCCACGTTGTATTCCTTCTCGCATCTATGTGCTATCGCCCTCTCACCTTTTCCTTTCGTTTGGGTACTTCAATTCACAACCCATCAGTTGTATGTGACCAGGAGAAAAAATATGTTCCAAGCCAAACCATGTCATAACCTCTACACACAGCCTACATAGATGTCACCATATTAGCTAAAGTACGGTCATAGTCAACACAGCTAACAAAACTAGCACCATAGTAAACCTGCTTCATTCCTGCAGTAATGTTACAGTGTATAGTCAGTAAGCAGTTTAGCAGTTACCAAAGCGGGCCCCGGTGGCAATAAATTAGTAAAACCAAAAGCTTACCTTGACTTGGAAGTGTTCCAGTTTTGTGTTGGATAGTCATGGCCAGCTAGCTAACATAGCATCCCTCTGTTTGAGCAGGGCATTTGAGTGGGCTAAACTAGCTAGCTGCATTTTCTAGCTAAGTGAAACTGAAAGTGAAAAAAAATGACAAAATCTCTCTCTCTCTCTCTTGCTTCTCCATTTTTGAAGATATCAATTTGTCTTTCTCTCTCTTTGAGACAACTACTCACCATATTTTATGCACTGCCTTGCTAGCTAGCTGTAGATTATGCTTTCATTACTAGATTCATTCTCTGATTCTTTGACTTGGGTGGACAACATGTCAGTTCATGCTGCTAGAACTCTGATCGTTTGGAGGACGTCTTCCGTAAGATGTCATAGTTACTGGGCAGGTCTATGGAAGGGGGTGAGAACCATAAGCCTCCTACGTTTTGTATTGAAGTTAATGTACCCAGAGGAGGAAGGGAGCTAGCTGCCCTCCAGCTACACCATGGTGCTACCCTACATAGTGTTGTTGAGGCTACTGTAGACCTTCATTGCAAAACAGTTGTGTTTTAATCAATAATTTGGTGAGGTGAATATATTTGGTAGATTTTTATCTAAAAAGGATAACTTTCTTAATGTTTAACTTAAAAAAGAATGAAATTCACTGAGGAGAATGGTCCTCACCTTCCTCCTCTGAGGAGCCTCCACTGGTTCATACATCTTCCTCTATATGTGTGCATGTGTTCCTACATTGTGTATTTACTTGCAATAGTGTTTGTGTGATTGTGTGTTGATGTTTGCTTGTGTGTCTGACCTCTGAGGTAAACGTTGAGAGATCAAGGCCAGATATCATTTCACTGTTTTCTAAGTCTTTCAGAAAACTCCTTTTAAAGTGCTTAACTTGTTGAACACAATGGAAGTAGGAGAAAAAAAGCCTCCTCTGAAGCAAAGTGCCACTCAAGCAGCCACAAACTGGAGACAACTTAACCCTTGACCCAACACTCTTTGAAATGAGTAGACTACTTGACCAGAGCTGACAACAACCCCAGTCTCTTGCAGCCTCCAAGCCCTCCAATAGAAAGTGAAGGAAGGGGAGGAGGTGTTTCAGGAGAGAGGGAGGGAGAGAGAAAAGGAGTGAGGGAGGTGTGAAAAATAGTTGATTTTAGAGAAGAGGGCAAAAGAGAAAATATGTTTTGGGTAATGCACAGCTTTGATTCAAGGCAAAAAGTA
The DNA here is from genome assembly GCF_018296145.1 of Oncorhynchus tshawytscha. Lineage (NCBI taxonomy): Eukaryota > Metazoa > Chordata > Actinopteri > Salmoniformes > Salmonidae > Oncorhynchus > Oncorhynchus tshawytscha. The sequence continues at coordinate 74,304,753 of NC_056435.1, forward strand.
GAAAAGTATGAATTGAGCTCACATGATTTGTCTGCATAGACAATGGTGCATGTATGTTATTTTAGCCTGGTGACATTAACTTTATCAGTATGACATTTCAACCATGTTTATAACTTCGTTGAGAGACTGAACTCTCTCTGATATTTTGCAGAGAGTATCTTTGCTCTGTAGCTGCCATGGCCTTTTACTGGTAAGGGTGGTAAGTGGTCTTTATCTCAGCAATGTCTCTTTATCCATTGTCAGATAGTTGCTAGGTTAGGGACAACATTCCTTTCCCAATGCGGCTCAGTGTCGTCACTTCTCCCTCTCTCTCTGGCTCCATTTTTCCCTTTCTCAATCTGGCTCTACACATCTTTCTCCAATGTCTTTCTCTCTCTAGAACTCCATTTCTTCATCGTCTCTCTCATTCCATCGTTGAATACTTTTGGATACCATTTTTATTTTCTCCGTCTCCTCTCCCTCATCTGTATTTGTCTCTCTGCCTCATTCCAAACTCCTCTTTATCTGTTTCGCCATGAACCGAACCCTGCTTCTTGCACTACTCCCCCGATGCAGGAAGATCATCCTGGAGGAACTGGAATCCAACAGTGGCAACAGTGTCCACCACCTCAACACCAACACCACATCGTCATCATCCCTCCCAATGCCCATCCTGACCCCCAGCCAGCCGGCTGTGGATCCCAGGACTTCCTACGACAATGCTTACTTCTACATCCTCTTTGTCATGGGTTTCTACTCCTTCCTGGCTATCGCCCTCTTCAAGAGCTTCGTCAACAGTTCACAGAAGAAGGACCCTTATGAGGAGTTCATGGGCGAAGGAGGAGGAGGGAAGGAAAAATTGAGTGCAGATGATTTTGACTTGAATTTGAACGACAATGGGGCGGTTTAACTTTGAAGAGTAGAGCAGAGGAGGAGAGCGGACTCTGAGTCCTGAAGTTGGGTTGGCTGGTGGGCTGGCTGTGAGGCAATGCTGCATGCAGATGTTTTGACAGTTGCCAAAGCCAGGAAAATGTCAATACGAACTTTTCACAGACCTGCTAGTGATTTTGCAAAACCTTTAGCTGCAAAGTTATTTTTTTTCTCCTCCATTCAAAAATGAGAAACTGAAAGCAGGAGGGGGATCAGGGGGGAGCAGTAGGGGGGTGGGGGGGGAACTGTGGGTCATCACAATTCAGAATCTTCTCCTGTGAGGCCCTATCAGGATACATTCCAGAAGGGCCTTTTACATGGCACACACCACAGAACATAAGGGACACTTAAACTGCCCGGTGCAACAGATAGTGTGTGTGTATGTGTGTGAGACCATATGTGTGTATGTAGAAAGAGACAAACCATTAAATAATTGTATATATAATCTTGAATATTATGAAGACAAGCATGGGTAAAGTAACAATGTTTTGGGAATTTTATTCAACAATATGATGAGGTTTGTTTGGGTTAGACAGTTATGTCACAGTTTGCTATCATTATACAGCAATTAATATGTGCATATGAAATAAAGAACAATAAAGACATAAAGAGTAATTGCATTTGAGGTGCCAAATCATACAGGGGTCGTTTCACCTGAAAAAGCACAAGAAAGATGATTTCAACACCCAACATCTCAGATTGTTCTGAAATCGTTTCTGTTGTTAGAAACAGATAAGATTAGCATTGCAACAACATTATTTTGTTGAAATATAATTTAATCTCTGAGAAATTAAACTAATTGACTACACCCAAATTAGCCATTTTAATTTACAGGATTCATATAAAATTGAATAAATATAATATGTAACATCTGATTTGGGCCAAACTTGTCTCTAACAATGAGTTAGACAGGAGGAATCCAAAGAAATTGTCAAAAGCCCCCCACGGAATCCCCCAAGCCAATCCCACCCAAACAATGAGTATCAGTTCTCTATGTTTGACAAGTAGTATGGAGCTGCGGCTCAGAGTATTGTCTTTTCATCCCGTGTAATGTATTCTCAGTGAATTTGGTGATGTTTTTTTTCCCCTGTTCAGAGAAATTTGTCATTGAAGTTGTTGGATTTATGTCCCATCCCACATCCTAATGTTACCAAGTTCTGACCACTAGATGGTGCTGTTCCTGCTATTAGGTGATTACTTTTTAAAGACCCCCATTATGTGTTCATGGGATAGTTCACTCAAGTTACATATTGGCTACCCCGTCAGCCAGTGGTCACCAACCTTTTCTGAGTCAATATCACTTTCTCAAATCAAATCAAATCAAATCAAATGTGATTGGTCACATACACATGTTTATCAGATGTTATTGTGGGTGTAGGGAAATGCTTGTGTTTCTAGCTCCAACAGTGCAGTAATAGCTAACAAGTAATATATAACAATTTCACAACAATACACACAATACACACACATCCAAAGTAAAGGAATGGAATTAAGAATATATAAATATTTGGACGAACAATGTCGGAGTGGCATAGACTAAAATACAGTAGAATAGAATACAAGATATACATATGAGATGAGTAATGTAAAATATGTAAACATTATTAAGGTGATTTGTGAAATGAAAATGAATTACTTGAAATCATACAATGTGATTTTCTGGATTTTTGTTTTAGATTCCGTCTCTCACAGTTGAAGTGTACCTATGATAAAAATTACAGACCTCTACATGCTTTGTAAGTAGGAAAAACTGCAAAATCGGCAGTGTATCAAATACTTGTTCTCCCCACTGTATGTGTATATATATGTGTGTGTATATATATATATACACTAATATATATACACACACACACAGTATATACAGGATATATATTGACAATCCGTTGTTGCGCAGATTTTCCAAAATAACTTTTGTTTTGCAGCCAACAGGTGTATAGTGCCCCTTTAGAGGCATCTTTACCTATTTGTTTTTAAACAATGTCTAGTATATAAATTGGAAATAGCTGTTGTATTACAGCTTTTTTGGTGTTTTTAGATGGAAAATATTATTGTGACAAAAACACATTTTTTGAAAGTCACTTATGAAAGTGCATTTTTGACTGTGTTGGAAAGCCTCTTTTACTGTGCTTCTGTTGGATAATGAAACAGTTATACTGCCTCCTTGTGACAAATGACTGAACAGCATTATAAACCTAGAATACAATATGTCCATATGCTAAACTGACCAACATTCCTAAATAAAGTTAAATATAAATATAGGCTACAATTAATAGACCATAGATTTAATTCTTCTGAAAAGACTGAACCAAAATCAAAATGACTGAAAAGCTTAAACTGGCATTGTTGATTTTCAGATGTAGGTTTTTCTGTGGGGTCCAGACTATATTAGAGTTATATGAAGAGGGTTAGTTCCAGGAATCTCATAAGATTCTTTGGGTTAGTGTAGAGACATGTTTTGGATTAAATGTTGGTCTCATATTCCTCTGACGTTTCTGATGCGCAGTGTGCAGTTGTTACAGTACTCTCTCTGTAGAAAGGCTTGGACCTGCGCTGCAAACTGGAGAGGAAGAGTAGAATCAGGCAAGGAACAAAGTCTCTCCTGCCTGTTATCTCAACAGGTTGATATAATATAGCCTAGAAGCCTACTTCTAAATGGTTGATACTGGTCATGTAGTAATGTTTTAGAAACATTAAACCGTGTAAAAGTGTGAGTTGATAATTGTGAGCTTCACTTACATGATGCAACGCCTCAATGATCTCCTCCTTACTTATGTCCCCAGCCGAAACTATAGAGACCTTCAAATGGGCGATCAGAGTTTGGGTATCTGATTGGAAAAATCACAATGTAACATGATCCATTTTGAGATGATGATCCTAGCCATACTGAGCTGTAAATGATGCCCTTTACAAAATCAATCATGTTAATGCCATGATTCTTGAGCAACTTGGTAGTGGGAACTATAGCCTACCTTTGTGAGAGGTTATGATGTTCTTATGGTCTGTCTCAGTTGTTTCCTTGGAGACAGTATTCTGGATTAAGGTTGTTGTGACTGGTGGTGTTGTGTTACCAGTTGTGTCGTCAGAATGACTGGTAATGGTCTGTACTAGGTTAGACACAGCAGGGACGGTATGTGTGGCTTGAAGAGTCAATGTTGATCCAAGTTCTGAAATAAACCATGTATATGATTAACACCTTGTCATGAAACTGCTGTATTAATTCTTGGTCCATACAACTAGAGGATAGGTGTGACTAGATGTTGTTTGACAGTTCAGATACTAAACAGTGGTGTAAAGTACTTGAGTAAAAATACTTTAAAGTGCTACTTAAGTCATTTTTTGGGGGTATCTGTATTTTACTATTTATATTTTTGATTACTTTTACTTTTACTCCACTACATTCCTAAAGAAAACAATGTACTTTTAACTCCATACATTTTCCCTGACACCCAAAGGTACTCTTTACATTTTAATTGCTTAGCAGGACAGAAAATGGTCTAATTCATACACTTACAAAAAGAACGTCCCTGGTCATCCATAATGCCTCTGATCTGGCGGACTCACTCAACACAAATGCTTTGTTTGTAAATGATGTCTGAGTGTTGGAGTGGCCCCTGGCTATATGTAAATGATGTCTGAGTGTTGGAGTGGCCCCTGGCTATATGTAAATGATGTCTGAGTGTTGGAGTGGCCCCTGGCTATCTGTAAATGATGTCTGAGTGTTGGAGTGGCCCCTGGCTATCTGTAAATGATGTCTGAGTGTTGGAGTGGCCCCTGGCTATCCATACATTTAAAAAACAAGAAAATTGTGCTGTCTGTTTTGCTTAATATAAGGAATTTTAAATTATTCGTACTTTTACTTTTACTTTTGATACTTAAGTATATTTTAGCAATTACATATTTAAAATTGAACACCAATAGACTTTTACTCAAGTAGTATTTTACTGGGTGACTTTCACTTTTACTTGAGTCATTTTCTATTAAGGTATCTTTACTTTTACTCAAGTATGACAATTGGTTGCTTTTTTCAGTACTGATACTAACCCAGAGTAGTGAAGGCTGGGACTTTTGTGACTGTACTGCCCTCTACTGGTGACGGTGTGGTAAATGCTGTCTCCTGTTATTGGTGCTGTTGTTCTGTCGTTTTTTGCCAGAATAGAATACTTGGATATCATCATACACTCACCAACAGGAGTGGATGTTGTGACTTCTAGTGTGCTGCCATCTTCTGGTGAAGGTGTAGTACTGCTGTCTACTGTGCTAGATGGTGAAGGTGTAGTATTGAGGTCCAATGTGTTTGATTGTGGTGTAGTACTACTAGAATTGCTGTCTACTGTGTTAGATGGTTTAGGTGTAGTATTGCTGTCTACTGTGATTGATGGTTTAGGTTTAGTATTGCTGTCTACTGTGATAGATGGTTTAGGTGTAGAATTGCTGTCTACTGTAATAGATGGTTTAGGTGTAGTATTGCTGTCTACTGTGATAGATGGTTTAGGTGTAGTATTGCTGTCTACTGTGATAGATGGTTTAGGTGTAGTATTGCTGTCTACTGTGATAGATGGTTTAGGTTTAGTATTGCTGTCTACTGTAATAGATGGTTTAGGTGTAGTATTGCTGTCTACTGTGATAGATGGTTTAGGTGTAGTATTGCTGTCTACTGTGATAGATGGTTTAGGTTTAGTATTGCTGTCTACTGTGATAGATGGTTTAGGTGTAGTATTGCTGTCTACTGTGATAGATGGTTTAGGTTTAGTATTGCTGTCTACTGTGATAGATGGTTTAGGTGTAGTATTGCTGTCTACTGTGATAGATGGTTTAGGTGTAGTATTGCTGTCTACTGTGATAGATGGTTTAGGTTTAGTATTGCTGTCTACTGTGATAGATGGTTTAGGTGTAGTATTGCTGTCTACTGTGATTGATGGTTTAGGTGTAGTATTGCTGTCTACTGTGATAGATGGTTTAGGTGTAGTATTGCTGTCTACTGTGATAGATGGTTTAGGTGTAGTATTGCTGTCTACTGTGATTGATGGTTTAGGTGTAGTATTGCTGTCTACTGTGATAGATGGTTTAGGTGTAGTATTGCTGTCTACTGTGATAGATGGTTTAGGTGTAGTATTGCTGTCTACTGTGATTGATGGTTTAGGTGTAGTATTGCTGTCTACTGTGATAGATGGTTTAGGTGTAGTATTGCTGTCTACTGTGATAGATGGTTTAGGTGTAGTATTGCTGTCTACTGTGATTGATGGTTTAGGTGTAGTATTGCTGTCTACTGTGATAGATGGTTTAGGTGTAGTATTGCTGTCTACTGTGATTGATGGTTTAGGTGTAGTATTGCTGTCTACTGTGATAGATGGTTTAGGTGTAGTATTGCTGTCTACTGTGATTGATGGTTTAGGTGTAGTATTGCTGTCTACTGTGATAGATGGTTTAGGTGTAGTATTGCTGTCTACTGTGATTGATGGTTTAGGTGTAGTATTGCTGTCTACTGTGATTGATGGTTTAGGTGTAGTATTGCTGTCTACTGTGATAGATGGTTTAGGTGTAGTATTGCTGTCTACTGTGATAGATGGTTTAGGTGTAGTATTGCTGTCTACTGTGATAGATGGTTTAGGTGTAGTATTGCTGTCTACTGTTCTTGGCTCTTGTGTGACTGCCTTTGGAGGGGTGAACGCTTTAGAAAACAAGGAAAAGGATGGCAGTTAGAAAGTCACAATTCAAACAACCGACTGTTGAGAACTTATGAAATAAGTATAATTTCAACTGGTTGCTTTTGTATGTTCTGATAGGACTGGTATTCTATCTGTCCCTCACGTTGTGTGCAGGTGGTCCTGTAGTCATGGCAGCAGTCTCCATACAGCACACAGGCCTGGTCACAGAAACAGCTTCTTCTTCTACAGCTGCTACTCTGCCCCAAACAACACTGAACTGGAGGGGACGAGCATCTGTCTGAAAAACAATGGAATAGTGAACACGGATGCTTCACCTTGTAAAAAGCTAGCCATACTTCTTACAAGTGATCATTATACTGCAGGCCTTCTTATTGCGTTAATATCACTTAGGGACTCCCGTTGAACAGGCAAGTGGGGTATTTACTCACCCTGTGACAGGGTCGATTGGGCTGGTGTGGTAGGTAGGCTTGAGGTGTTGATGGTGGTATTAGAGGTGGAGTCACCCTCTTGGGGCCTGGCTGTGGTGCCTGAAACATGGCTGGTCAGACTACTGCTGGGGTCCTGGGTGGAAGTAGCCATGTTGGGTCGAGCAGAGGTGGGGGTAGAAGGGGTAGTTGGGTGGGATGCGTTCAGAGGGCTGTAGTCAGTCTGAGTAGCTGTCGTATGGGTTGGAGAGATAGCTGTAACTAAAGAGAGAAGACAGTGTTCACAATCTAAATGATGACACATCCCTTTAAATCATATCTTGTGTTAGTAGTGTGTGCCCATTGTATAGTAAGGCAGTTGACTGACATCCAGACAGACACCCACACAACACAAGCGATATTAAAGAGATGTGACAACAACAAGTTCAGTGTTATAGTGACATTCTTCCGTCTAGACGTAAGGTCTCAAGTATCAAGCTACTCACTAGTCAACATTCCTTACACTGATTTGTACCTTCACTATGATGTCATATTTTGAAGATGAAAACTCACAAGATAACCCAAGTAAACACAAAATGCAGTTTTAAGTGATGATTTTATTTATTAAGGGAAAAAAGCTATCTGAACCTTCATGGCCCTATGTGAAAAAGTAATTGCCCCCTAAACCTAATAACAGGTTGTGCCAGCCTCAGCAGCAACAACGGCAATCAAGCGTTTGTGATAACTGGCAATGAGTCTTTCACATCGCTGTACACATCGCTGCCCACTCTACTTTGCAGAATTGTTTTAATTCAGCCACATTGGAGGGTTTTCGAGCATGAACCCCCTTTTTAAGGTCACGCCACAGCATCTCAATGGGATTCAAGTCCGGACTTTGACTAGGTCACTCCAAAACTAGGTCACACTTTATTTAAGCCATTCAGAGGTGTTTTTTGGATCATTGTCCTGCTGCAGAACCCAAGTGCGCTTCAGCTTGAGGTCACAAACTGATGGCTGGACATTCTCCTTCCGGATTTTTTGGTAGAGCGCAGAATTCATGGTTCCATCAATCATAGCAAGTTGTCCAGGTCCTGAAGCAGCAAAGCAGCCCCAGACCATCACACTACCACCACCATATTTGACTGTTGGTATGATGTTATTTTTCTGAAATGATGTGTTACTTTTACGCCAGGGACACACACCTTCCAAAAAGTTAAACTTGTGTCTCGTCAGTCCACAGAATATTTTCCAAAAAGTCTTGGGGATCAAGATCTTTTTTCCCAAAAGTGAGACGAGCCTTTGTGTTCTTTTTGGTCAGCAGTGGTTTTCGCATTGGAACTCTGCCATGGATGCCATTTTTGCCCAGTATCTTTCTTATGGTTGAGTCATGAACACGGACCTTAACTGAGGCAAGTGAGGCCTGCAGTTCTTTAGATGTTGTTGTGGATTCTTTTGTGACCTCTTGGATGAGTCGTCGCTGCGCTCTTGGGGTAATTTTGGTAGGCCGGCCACTCCTGGGAAGGTTCACCACTCTTACAAATGTTCTCCATTTGTGGATAATGGCTCTCACCGTGGTTCGCTGGAGTCCCAGAACTTTAGAACTGGCTTTGTAACCCTTTCCAGACTGATAGATGTCAATTACTTTGTTTTTCTCATCTGTTCCTGAATTTCTTTGGATTGCGGCATGATGTCTTGCTTTTTGAGATCTTTTGGCCTACCTCACTTTGTCAGATGGGTTCTATTGAAGTGATTTCCTGAGTCAACAGGTCCGGCAGTAATCAGGCCTGGGTGTGGCTAGTGAAATTGGACTTTTCACATAGGGCCATGAAGGTTCAGATAGCTATTTTCCCTTAATAAATAAAATGAACACTTAAAAACTGCATTTTGTGTTTACTTGGGTTTCCTTTGTGTAACATTAAAATGTGTTTGATGATCTGAAACATTTAAGTGTGACAAATGTGGAAAAAAAAAGAAATCAGGAAGAGGGCAAATACTTTTTCACAGCGCTGTAGATGTTTGCCTAGTAAATTATATAGATATGGTGACAGATACATCTGATCAGTAAGATAAAAGTGATATATTATTGTTATAACACAAAGCGATATTATCTTACGTCATGCAATAATGGACTACACTTTTGATATGTGATTTTCGTATATCTTGGACTTGTAGGTTCATATCAATCTTTTTAGAATTTCAACATTGGCTATCAAATTAAATCATACTTTCTGCCCACACCCATCAGATCTTTAGGAGGATCCATCAACAAACAATAAACATTTCAAAATGATGTCTAATATAACCCAATATTCTAAATAAAAACAACATCAAATAGATTATGTCAATAACTGTCCTTTCTCTTTGTTCCCTACCTGTTGACAAGGTCCCATTTGTACAGGGAAGCAGAAACAGCATCAGAAGCACGATGTGTACTGTAGACCCATCCATCCTACTGTCTTACAGCCAAATGTGGTGAACATTCATTTATGCAGACAAACACAGAGTGAGTAATCCCATGGTTTGCTAGGTGCACAAACACATATTTTCCTTCAAGTTTGGAAATATACTATTACCTCAGACTTGACACCACAGTCGTATCTGTTTCCCTAAAAGTCACAGTGGCGTCTAATCGTTTAGTAACAAGAACATTCTTTTCATTATTGGTTAATGTTTGACATATAAGGAATGGTGTGTATTTCCTCTGACTAGACCAATGGAGACACATATGACCAGACTGATTAATAAGGAAATAAATAATACACCATAACCTGGGCCCAGAGTTTTTCAAGTTTTTCAAGCCACGTGAGTTACAACCATTGCTTGTTTGTTATCCCTTCTTTAAACTGGACTTCCCTACTGCTTTCAACACATACAGAATCGGCGCAGTGTGAATAATTTTGTATTATTTATAAGATCTCATAAAACTCCTATCAATCCTAGATATATAATTCAAGAAATAAAACATACATTCAGTGGGATAAAACATCAGCTAAAACACTTGCATCCTTTGTTTACATCGTTTTCTATTATCATACAGTAATATTGCACATTACAGTCACTGAACTATTGGACATCAGCCTAAAGCTAAAGGAATGTGGGCTTTTGAATATATAGTACACATTAGCAGTAATACACAAATATGTAACTTGTGTACATTGATTCATACACTAGGTGAACTGTGCAAAGAACCTACAGTAAGACTGAAAGAGATCTCAGAAGGCACACAGGTGGGTCATAAGACGCAGTAACAACAGGATTTAAACCAACAGTCATATTGAAGGAGTAGAATACTTCATTGATCTCCTCTCCATACAGTCCACAAAAACCCAAGCTTTTTTTTGTTTAACCCAAGTACTTTCAAATATGCTGTGTCCATTGTAGGAAGGAAAGTGTCTGCCGATGAGAAGAATATTACACAATCAATGGTCTTGATGCATGGAGGTCAGGTCACTGGCCATAGACAATGTTACGAAGGGAAGATGATCCTCTGAAAACATAAAAGAACGAGCAGACAGTCTTGGTTTTGGTGCTCTTTAAATATGTAACATATGCAATCAATAAAAAATAAGAATGACTAGCATTGTTCCCCAATAAATCAAATCTCTCTGCTTGGTAGAGAGATAATTAAAGTGGAACTTGAAATTCTAAAAAAGTTAAATAAGGAGGGGAGTTCCTAATATGGATGCCGTACTTTACACTCCACACACGATATGGCAGACAATAACATGGCAGTGGTAGCTAGTACTGGTTTCTGTGACTACATACTTCCATGTTATGCTCAGTCTGTCCTCTGTCACTCTCTAGCTCTCTCTGAACTCCTTGATGCTCTTGGCCTGGTTACTGTCGGGCTTCATCATATCGTTCTTCTTGTTGCCGTCAAAGTTGCCACACAGGCCGCCCACCCTCCTCTTGTAGGTGTGGGGCAGGATGATCTCTACAGAAAGTAAGCACATGGACATCAGTTTACTGCAATACATAAACCAGTTTACTGTATGTCATAAAGCAGTTTGCTGCATATCATAAAGTAGTTGACTGAATACCATAAAGCAGTTTACTGCATATCATAAATCAGTTTACTGTATATAATAAAGAAGTTTATTGTATAGTATAAAGCAGTTTATATCATAAAGAGGTTTACCGCATGTGATAAAGCAGTTTACACCATAAAGCAGTTGAATGCATATCATAAAGCAGTTTACTGTGTATCATAAAGGAGTTTACTGCATATCATAAAGCAGTTTACTGCATATCATAAAGCAGTTTACTATATTACCTTTATTTAACTAGGCAAGTCAGTTAAGAACAAATTCTTAGTTTCAATGACAGCCTAGGAACAGTGGGTTAACTGCCTGTTCAGGGGCAGAACAACAGATTTGTACCTTGTTAGCTTGGGGATTTGAACTTGCAACCCAACGCTCTAACCACTATGCCACCCTGCCACCCCTATCATAAAACAGTTTACTGCATACCATAAATCAGTTTACTGCATATCATAAGGTAGTTTACTGCAAATAATAAAGAAGTTTAATGCATATCATAAAGCAGTTTACTGTATATCATAAAGCAGTTTACTGTATATCATAAAGCAATTTACTGCATATCATAAAGCAGTTTACTGTATATCATAAAGCAGTTTACTGTATATCATAAAGCAATTTACTGCATATCATAAAGCAGTTTACTGCATATCATAAAGCAGTTTACTGCATATCATAAAGCAATTTACTGCATATCATAAAGCATACATTGCACATCTATAGCATATCGTAAACATTACACAGATGTGTTTGGATTGATATGTTGTCTTGTTACCACATTTTCACCAAAATATGAAAAAAGGTGTCAGCTATGATAATAGTATGATTATATTATCTGTCCACAGATAAAGCCATATTGTGTGGTCTGTACAGCTGTCTTACTGTCCTATCAATAGAGAGACTACTGAGATACCACTTATTTAAACTCTCCTTTGGCTGTACTATAACAGTGGTGTTACCTGCTCTGCTGTCTCCATCAAACTCCACGGAGAGGCCGAAGTCTGTCTTCAGGTAGATACGAGAGGAACGCTCCAGAATCCTCAGACCACCTGCTGGTGAGACAGGGGCACGGGTGCTCCTACCGTCCAGCTAGAGAGAGGGAGAGAAAGAGAACAAGCGAAGAAGTGAAAATATTAATGAACAAAATAATATGCATTCCTCTGAAGTTCAGAGTGTACTACAACCCTGTAATGAACCATTTATTTGATACTGCACAAAGGCTCAACCAGTGCCCGAGCGACTGCTCTTTTGCCCTCCTATGACAAAGTGCCCTTGCAGCTTGTGGATTTTTGGAATTTTAGGAATTACTTTTGAATTATATTTTGAGTCTCTTCATTTTTAGTAACATTTTTAAATGCAACAAATTGCACATCAATCTAGATAATTCCTTAAACTCTTGAATCTCAGAATATTATACCCCTCCCCGCCCTCCCGCCCCAGATTGCACTCGTCTGACTTGCATGCAGTGGCTACCGGCTGCAGGCACCAGACGGGGAGACTTGAATACTGGTAGGAGGCTACTTTAGAGTTGGGTCTGTTTCCCACTGTTAGGGACAAACAATGAGGCAATCTGACTGCTTGTTAGTAAGATATTATTATTATGATTTATTTCACCTTTATTTAACCAGGTAGGCTAGTTGAGAACATGTTCTCATTTACAACTGCGACCTGGCCAAGATAAAGCATAGCAGTGTGAACAGACAACAACACAGAGTTACACATGGAGTAAACAATAAACAAGTCAATAACACAGTAGAAAAAAAAGAGTCTATATACATTGTCTGCAAAAGGCATGAGGAGGTAGGCAAATAATTACAATTTAGCAGATTAACACTGGAGTGATAAATGATCAGATGGTCATGTGCAGGTAGAAATACTGGTGTGCAAAAGAGGAGAAAAGTAAATAAATAAAAACAGTATGGGGATATGAGGTAGGTAAATTGGGTGGGCTATTTACCGATAGACTATGTACAGCTGCTTCGATCGGTTAGCTGCTCAGATAGCAGATGTTTAAAGTTGGTGAGGGAGATATAAGTCTCCAACTTCAGCGATAGATGTCAGCAACAGAACAAACTTAAATGAAATCAAATCAAATGTAGTTTTTGTTTGCCTTTCTTTATTTTGAGCACCTGCCCTCCCAATGGGCTGTGCATGGTTTTGCCACACGCGCTCACACATCTCATGTGTATTTACAGTTTTCTATTCTACGCTATCTCATTCACTTAATAATGCTGACGTATGTTGTGTAATTTGTTAGATATTACCTGTTACCTGCACTGTTGGAGCTAGAAGCACAAGCATTTCGCTACAACAGGAATAACATCTGCTAATCAAATCAAATCAAATCAAATTTATTTATATAGCCCTTCGTACATCAGCTGATATCTCAAAGTGCTGTACAGAAACCCAGCCTAAAACCCCAAACAGCAAGCAATGCAGGTGTAGAAGCACGGTGGCTAGGAAAAACTCCCTAGAAAGGCCAAAACCTAGGAAGAAACCTAGAGAGGAACCAGTCATGTGTATGTGACCAATTAACTTTGATTTGTAACAATTCTAACACCTAGACAGAGATAATGTTTTAGAGAGGTGTTCAATATGACATGGGGCAACTGAGGATCCTCAACAAAACGCTGAGGATGAAAAACCCTAGAAAGACCGCTATAAATAATGAATAAAGAGAAGTACAGGCTATGAATTGCCTTATAGTGTACTTGTCATGTTACGTAATGTATATGTCCAGAATACTTACAACAAGTTTCCTGTTGTTTCTGAACTCCACTGTGTGGTTATAGACTCTGATCTTCAGTCCTCTGAATCGCAGACGGTTGTCGTTCTCTTTGCTGTGATCATGGCTGTCTTCATTGCTGTCCCTTTCCTTGCTGTCTTTATGCTGGTCATCCTCATCCTTGCTGTTACCATGACGACTGCCACCATGTCTACTGTCCCCATGACTGTCCACACCATCCTGGTTGACGATCTCAATGATGGCCTCGATGTAGATGTCTTGCTGGTTCTTGGACAGGCCTGTGGTCTGGACCAGAATGTAGGAGTTTCTGCTGTCAAAGTCATGCTTCATGTTGTCAAACGTTCTGTACTCTGGCTCTCCATTGATAGAGCACTCGCTGAAGTCTGGAAGGCAACAGTAGGGACATCATTAGTGCATAGGCATAGCCGTGGGAAGTAGGGGTGCAGCACCCCCTAAAAATCACAATAAAAACAATTAAATATATAAATATAACTGAATGAATGAATCCCAGAAGTAGTGCACTGGGCCTGGAGTAAGATATAGCCATCTGTAGCATGGGAAAACATTTGTACAGCCCATTGAGCAGGTCAAGTGTGGCCTATACCTGTTGACTTGCAGAAATACTGTCCGGCTTCATTCTGAAAACAGACAGAATCCTCATCACACCCATTTTCATCGTCGCAGTCAATCTCCCCCACACCGTCGCCTTCATCACACTCACACTTTTGATGGCAGTGCTCAGTGTACCAGTTCTCTTTAAACTGAAATCAAATAGATCATTAAAGTAATTACACTGCACATGTTACACATATAACTAGGTAGCTACATCTAAAAACAGTTTAGAATTTTATACTGGGTTACTCACATTATGACTGTTGCCATTGCTGCCTACACAGCCACACTGCTGGATGGGCACACACACCCTCTGTTTGAGAACAAAGCCGTCGTCACATACACAACCCTGTACACAGGGCTCATCAGCACGGCAGTCAGGAGGGCCGTGGAGGTGCTTACAGGTGGGCTGGCAGGCGGAGATGCAGGAGATGTAATGGCTGTTCTTTAGGCAAGATGGTGCTAGAGAGAAAATAACAAATACGATGTTGAGTGTAAAGAATATGTATCACATATGTATCACACTGACTGCAAGTATAAGTACAGAGATTACATTTCCCTTGTACTTAGTGCTTTTCCATTTTGAAAAGACAGATTGTATAAAACTTCTAGGAGGGGTATGTGATGAATTAAGATTGTAACTTTGTGTTATCGAAGGACACAAAGACTTACTTGGTCTTGCTGTGGTGGGTGGTCGTGGTCTTTCAGTTGTTGGTTGTAGGGTTTGTGGTCTTTCTGTTGTTGGTCTAGGTGGTCTTGGTCTTTCAGTTGTTGGTCTTGGTGGTCGTAGTCTTTCAGTTGTTGGTCTTAGTGGTTGTAGTCTTTCAGTTGTTGGTCTTGGGGGTCGTGGTCTTTCAGTTGTTGGTCTTGGTAGTCGTGGTCTTTCAGTTGTTGGTCTAGGTTGTCGTGGTCTTTCAGTTGTTGGTCTTAGAGGTTGTGATCTATCATTTGTTGGCATTGGTGGTCGTGGTCTTTCAGTTGTTGGTCTTGGTGTTTCTGGTCTAGCAGTTGTTGGTCTTGGTGTTTCTGGTCTTGCAGGTCTTGGTCTTGGTGTTTCTGGTCTTTCAGTTGTTGGTCTTGGTGTTTCTGGTCTAGCAGTTGTTGGTCTTGGTGTTTCTGGTCTTTCAGTTTTTGGTCTTGGTGTTTCTGATCTTGCAGTTGTTGGTCTTGGTGTTTCTGGTTTTGCAGTTGTTGGTCTTGGTGTTTCTGGTCTTGCAGTTGTTGGTCTTGGTGTTTCTGGTCTTTCATTTGTTGGTCTTGGTGTTTCTGGTCTATCAGTTGTTTGTCTAGGTGGCCGTGATCTTTCAGTTGTTGGTCTAGGTGGTCTTCGTCTTTCATTTGTTGGTCTAGGTGGTTGTGGTCTTTCAGTTGTTGGTCTTGGTGTTTCTGGTCTAGCAGTTGTTGGTTTTGGTGTTTCTGGTCTTGCAGTTCTTGGTCTTGGTGTTTCTGGTCTTTCAGTTGTTGGTCTTGGTGTTTCTGGTCTAGCAGTTGTTGGTCTTGGTGTTTCTGGTCTTTCAGTTGTTGGTCTTGGTGTTTCTGATCTTGCAGTTGTTGGTCTTGGTGTTTCTGGTCTTGCAGTTGTTGGTCTTGGTGTTTCTGGTCTATCAGTTGTTTGTCTAGGTGGTCGTGATCTTTCAGTTGTTGGTCTTGGTGTTTCTGGTCTAGCAGTTGTTGGTTTTGGTGTTTCTGGTCTTGCAGTTCTTGGTCTTGGTGTTTCTGGTCTTTCAGTTGTTGGTCTTGGTGTTTCTGGTCTAGCAGTTGTTGGTCTTGGTGTTTCTGGTCTTTCAGTTGTTGGTCTTGGTGTTTCTGATCTTGCAGTTGTTGGTCTTGGTGTTTCTGGTCTTGCAGTTGTTGGTCTTGGTGTTTCTGGTCTTGCAGTTCTTGGTCTTGGTGTTTCTGGTCTAGCAGTTGTTGGTCTTGGTGTTTCTGGTCTTTCAGTTGTTGGTCTTGGTGTTTCTGATCTTGCAGTTGTTGGTCTTGGTGTTTCTGGTCTTGCAGTTGTTGGTCTTGGTGTTTCGGGTCTTTCAGTTGTTGGTCTTGGTGTTTCTGGTCTATCAGTTGTTGGTCTAGGTGGTCTTCGTCTTTCATTTGTTGGTCTAGGTGGTTGTGGTCTTTCAGTTGTTGGTCTTGGTGATTCTGGTCTTTCAGTTGTTGGTCTTGGTGTTTCTGGTCTATCAGTTGTTGGTGGTTGTAGCCTAGTTGTTGTGGGTGGTTCAGGTCTTGTAGTAGTTGGAGCTGGTGCAGTGGTGGACTTGTCCACTGGAGGGAGAACAGGTTTCTCTATTGGTGTTGGTGGCTTAATCAAGTCTAGAAGATAAAATAATATCCAAATTATGACAATGACCCCAAACATGGTTGTGTTTTTGACCAATATGAACTATAGAGGGAGTGACCCTTACCTGCACATCGCCCACGATGCAGAGAAACATCATCTATAGTCACGTCGGACTGATCAGTGGTGCCTCTGTGGCCCTCGAAGATGATCTGAGATCAAAGTAAATTCATTCAGGGGAAAAATTCATAATAGCAAATTGATATATAACAAACAGGTAAAGTAAACACATTTTATCAAAAGGACCTCTGGATGAACGAGCTAGTCTTTAAATTACAACATACAGGGTGGAAAAGGCCAGGGGCTACACCAAGACCAAGGTCACACCACTACCTGGAAAGGTCCAGTGGTCATCAGATCCACCTGAGCCCGTTGCCACGAGTCTCCCTGGTTGTTCTTCTTCCCCCACACCCCATCCACATAGCGGCCCTGGAGCAGGTAGACGTGCAGACCCATGGTCTCGGCCGAGCCAGACATGTGGTACCAGAACTGCAGACACTGAGGACCGGGGTCAGAACACTCAGAGCTGAGGAGGCGAGCCGTGTCTCCGTTAGACACACTGTTGGCCTCGATGTATAAGTAGTGACCAAATGGACCTGCCGATTATAGGTGAGAGTAGATTAAATAAGATTAGAGATGGGGTCACAGGGCCTCCTGAGTGGTGCAGACCCGGATTTGATCCCGGGTGCTAAGAAGCGGTTAGGCGGGTCATGTTTCAGAGGACCATTGACCCAACCTTTGCCTCACGAGCCCATTGGAAAGTTGCAGCGATGAGACAAGATTGAAAAAGGGGGTAAAAAAAAAGAAAAAAAAGAGGTGGGGTCACATGAAATTCCTTTAGATTTTATTAGGGGTTCTAACAGCAATGGGACAGGTCAGATTGTTTATGTAAGGGTGTAGGTCTAACGATATAGCCATTGAGGTTAATTGAGCAAAAAGAATAGTTGAGGGTAAGTCTTTCAATCCAATTTGGACTTTCAGGTCCGTTGTTTGAGTTTCGGAGATTTAGCAACCATTACAATGCATTAAAAAGCATTGCAATGTCCAACAATAAGCATATTGGCGCACATTCAGGCGGTAGCCCCGACCGGGACTGAAACCTGGGTCCAGTGACTGTCAAGCCAAACACATCCTACGAACACCTACTTCCTTTTGTGTGGTCAGCTGATGGCCCAGTCATGGCAGTGGGGGTGGAGCCACTGTGCCTTGTCCAATCAAAAACATCTGTCATTAGCTGGGTAAAACTGCAGAGGTCCTGCTCGAAAGCGCAATCAAGGTTGCAGACTGAACGGGGAACATTGGGAACATTTGTAAATGTCAACATGAGTCTAAAATTTTAACATATTATTCTGAAATATCTTTCCATAAGAAAATGTGTCTATAGATGTTATGTACCTGGGTGTGGGGCAACTCCTCCATCAACTGAGGAAGGAACTGAAGCTCCACTAATACCACCAATCGAAGAACCTGCCAGAGGAAGCAAAGGAATGGCATTGGTCATAAATGGTGAACGTTTTCTTATCTGACATTCAGGGATTAGATAAAGCATGTGTCCCTATGATAATTAAAAACTCACCTGAGCATGATTCATAGTGGATGGAGACGTCATCAAATGCCACATCAGACCGAGGGTCAGAGCCTCGTATTCCCTCCATGATGATCTGAAACAGAGACTTTTTGTGTTGGATGAAAAACAATCTCCCCTCTCTTTATAAAATCACAATCTTTTCACACTAGTTAACCCTCTTAAACCTCTGTGACCTTCTCCTACCTTGAATGACCCATCGATTATAATATCCACTTCTGCCGGATACCATGTGGAGCCCTGGTTGTTGGCTTTGGACCACAGTTTTTTGTTTCTGTTGTGCTGGTCAAGCTGGTAGACATTGAGAGCCATGGCTGTGGCCTGTCCGTACATGTGGTACCAGAAGCGCAGGCAGTATTTGCCCGGCCCGTTTTGGCACTTAGGGCTCATCATACGTGCAGAGTCTCCGTGGTAAACACCGTCACCCTCAATGTACATGTAGGATCCACCTGACCAACAAACACCGCAGACACACTTGAACATCACAACTCACAGCATATTAGCTCTGAAATGGCTTGCTTCCATGGTGTCTATGGTATCTTCTATGTAGTCAGGTATTTATATATATATATATATATAACTACCTGTACAAGTCGATAGGCTACAACCATGTATTGACGCATTCATTGAATAATGCATTCATTGAATAACAGTGACTGATGCACATTTGAACATTGAGATTGGATCTGGGTGTGTAAGATATTGGTCGTTTCAGATATTTTTTTGTCACAACCATGTAACCTCTCACCTCCTGTGGTATGGTCTTGGGTTGGCCCTGTGAGGTCAGATGGGGTTGGGCCTCTCAGTCTCCTCCAATCAAAACTGTCCTGAATAATTTGCTCCCACCCACACTCGCTCTTGTCAAAGTTGCAGTCTAGAGGACAAACTGTAGGAGGCAGAACCATAGAAAAATCTGTCATCAAATGAACCAGATCGTATAAAAGGCATGGAAAGGCTGCCATTGATCAATTTGATACAAAAATAATGTGGTCAAGGTTCTTACGTTCCATGTCTGGTGTAGTAACTGGTGGTATTGTGGGAGGGCCAGGGAGACTATCTACAATGATAAGACAGACAGCAAGGATTTTCACAGGAACACATTGGACAAGCCTCAGGTTCAGGTGGATGTGAGGGAGGGCAATGTAAGAGTAGGGCGGAGGGGAGGAGGGAAAAAAGGGCAGGAATTAGGGATGAAAGAGGGGAAGGAAAAGAAAAATGGAGTAAGGAATAAAGGATCCAAGTTGAAGACTACAGCAAAAAGCTAAGTGTACGATGATGGATGGGGTGAGCAAACTCCATACAATCATGGTACGGTGTTCATATTAGGATAGCTTCACCGTAGTAGTGGGTCCATAACCAAATATTAATTACATTAAAACCTGGAGATTGCCTCTAAACTCAATACATCATCATCATCATTATGAGAACAACACCATCAAAAAACACTCACCACAGGCGGTGTCGTTCCACCAGGGAGGCAGGGTGACATTGGCCACTTCGCAGGTGGTCACATAGGACCTCAGGGAGTCACATGTCACAAGCATGTTCCCGCCGGAGGCACAGTGGTCGGACATACAGCTGTCGATGTAGGGTGTGGGGTGGACGAAGGGGTGGCAGGGCTTGAAGGCTTCGCGCAGCAGTTTGGAACACTCCCGGTAGCCCTGTTCGTCCAAATGAGAATCACATGGTTGGGGGGCAGGGGGGGAGGCAACACATCTAGGGTAGAAGGGAAAGGAGAGGAGATCAGTGGTGGACTGGATTTCATAGAATAGTGTTGATGACACAACTATGGTTCCGCATTTCAGATTATGCACCGGATATGGTCATTAACTACGAACCAAATGACCATTGTACGTTACCGTTATGGTTTAAAACAATTAACCCACTCACCGATCGTCTTCCGGACTATTCACTCTCCAGCTGTTGGCGAACGTGACCACGTTGGTCTCGGGTTTGGTGCCGTTAGGGGTCAGGAAGTCATCCCCCTGGTCATCGGAATAGGTACCACAAAGGCCGCACATCTCACCCTTGTAGCGCTCGTCTAGCTGCAGGAAAAGCCTGCTCTGGTCGTCCAGCAGCATCCGAAGGCCAAACGTCGTCTCCATGACAGTGTACTGCTTCTTCTTGTACAGCTTCACCTCGCCGTATGTGCCATTTACTGTAACAGGAAGATGCTGCCAAACATGGTTCACCTACAGCGGAGAGTAGGGAAGGGTAGAGTAGAGTAAGGTAGAGTGGAGCCAAGTAAAATAGATGACAGTAGAACTGAACTGAATTAAATTGAATTGTTGTTGGAGTAATGTACAGTACCAGTCAAAAGTTTGGACACACCTACTCATTCAAGGGGTTTTCTTTATTTTTTACTATTTTCTACATTGTAGAAAAATAGTGAAGACATCAAAACTATGAAATAACACATATGGAATCATGTAGTAACCCAAAAATTGTTAAACAAATCAAAATATATTTTAAATTCTTCAAAGTAGCCACCATTTGCCTTGATGACAGCTTTGCACACTCTTGCCATTCTCTCAACCAGCTTCATGAGGTAGTCACCTGGAATGCATTTCAATTAACAGGTGTACCTTGTTAAAAGTTAATTAGTCCGTTTGGGACAAACAGTTGTGTTGTGACAGGGTTGGGGTGTTATACAGAAGATAGCCATATTTGGTAAAAGACCAAGTCCATATTATGGCAAGAACAGCTCAAATATGGCAATAACAGCTCATCATTACTTCAAGGCATGAAGGTCATTCAATCCATAACATTTCAAGAACTTTTAAAGTTTCTTCAAGTGCAGGCGCAAAAACCATCAAGTGCTATGATGAAACTGGCTCTCATGAGGACCGCCACAGGAAAGGAAGACCCAGAGTTACCTGTGCTGCAGAGGATAAGTTCATTAGAGTTACCAGCCTCAGAAATTGCAGCACAAACAAATGCTTCACAGAGTTCAAGTAACAGACATATCTCAACATCAACTGTTCAGAGGAGAATCAGGCCTTCATGGTTGAATTGCTGCAAAGAAACCACTAATAAGCGACACCAATAACAAGAAGAGACTTGCTTGGGCCAAGAAACACGAGCAAAGGACATTAGACGGGTGGAAATCTGTCCTTTGGTCCGATGAGTCCAAATTTGCTATTTTTGATTCCAACAGCCTTGTCTTTGTGAGATGCAGAGTAGGTGAACGGATGGTCTCTGCATGTGTGGTTCCCACCGTGAAGCATGGAGGAGGTGTGATGGTTTGGGGGTGCTTTACTGGTGACACTGTCAGTGATTTATTTAGAATTCAAGGCACACTTAACCAGCATGGCTACCACAGCATTCTGCAGCAATTTGCCATCCCATCTGGTTAGATCTTAGTGGGACTATCATTTGTTTTCAACAGAACAATGACCCAACACACCTCCAGGCTGTGTAATGGCTATTTGACCAAGAAGGAGAGTGGTGGAGTGCTGCATCAGATGACATGGCCTCCACAATCACCCGACTTCAACCCAATTGTTTGGGATGAGTTCGACCGCAGAGTGAAGGAAAAGCAGCCAACAAGTGTGTAGCATATGTGGGAACGCCTTCAAGACTGTTGGAAAAGCATTCCAGGTGAAGCTCGTTGAGAGAATGCCAAGAATGTGTTATATATGGGGGATACAATCTTCCCAGCTCTGCAGATTTTGCTGCGAGGATGCAGAGTCATTAGATAATTTATTTTGTACTGTCCATATGTAGCTCGTTTTTGGTCACAGGTCCAGGAATGGCTGAAGAATTGCAACATTTACCAAGAGCTAACGCTGCAGATAGCAATACTGGGTGATTTGAAAAGTCATAGTCAATCGATCAATAATATAATCATTATTTTAGCAAAAATTTGTATCTTTAATTTACAATCTGTAGAAACTATGAGAATAGAAAGGTTCAGTACTTTTGTGAAACATCACAGCACAGTTGGTAAATATATGTTTTAAGAGATATATGGGAGGGGCTGGATGGAGCTGATGGGTGGGACTAATAACAACAAGATAACCAATGTAAAACATACGGGGTATGTAAAATGTATATAGGTTCAGAACATTTGTGAAATAGCACAGCTACAAATATATGGCAAATAGAACTGGATGGACATCAGAAATAGAGGAAGGTCAGGACTAAAAACAAAGAAAATATAACTACTGTAAAAATAGATTGTGTCTGTAAAATCTATATAGTATAAAAAAGCTGGAAGTAGAAGCCTAAGTGTTATTGTTGGTTAGTTTACTCCGATTGGGGGTGGGGTGGTAGGATTTGCAGGGAATAATAAAGGAAGGTATATTCTTAGAAAAAGTGAGTATATGTATATATGTACATGTGTATGTGTATATATGTGTATATGTATGAATGTTTATACAGTTGAAGTGGGAAGTTTACATGCACTTAGACTGGAGTCATTAAAACATAGTTTTTCAACCACTCCATAAATTTCTTGTTAACAAACTATGGTTTTGGCAAGTCGGTTAGGACATCTACTTTGTGCATGACACAAGTAATTTTCCCAACAATTGTTTACAGACATATTATTTCACATATAATTCACTGTATCACAATTCCAGTGGGTCAGAAGTTTACATACAATAAATTGACTGTGCCTTTAAACAGCTTGGAAAATTCCATAAGTTGATGTCATGGCTTTAGGAGCTTCTGATAGGCTAATTGACATAATTTGAGTCAATTGAAGGTGTACCTGTGGATGTATTTCAAGGCCTACCTTCAAACTCAGTGCTTCTTTGCTTGACATCATGGGGAAATCAAAATAAATCAGCCAAGACCTCAGAAAGAAAATGGTAGACCTCCAAAAATTCTGGTTCATCCTTGGAAGCAATTTCCAAATGCCTGAAGGTACCACGTTCATCTGTACAAACAATAGTACGCAAGTATAAACACCATGGGACCACGCAGCCGTCATCTCGATCAGGAAGGAGACGCGTTCTGTCTCCTAGAGATGAACGTACTTTGGTGCGAAAAGCACAAATATATCCCAGAACAACAGCAAAAGACCTTGTGAAGATGCTGGAGGAAACAGATACAAAAGTATCTATATCCACAGTAAAACGAGTCCTATATCGACATAACCTGAAAGGCCGATCAGAAAGGAAGAAGCCACTGCTCCAAAACCGCCATAAAAAAGCCAGACTACGGTTTGCAACTGCACATGGGGACAAAGATCGTACTTTTTGGAGAAACGTCCTCTGGTCTGATGAAACAAAAATGGAAAATGTTTGGCTGTAATGACCATTGTTATGTTTGGAGGAAAAAGGGGGAGGCTTGCAAGCCGAATAACACCATCCCAACCGTGAAGCATGGGGGTGGCAGCATCATGTTGTGGGGGTGCTTTGTTGCAGGAGGGACTGGTGCACTTCACAAAATAGATGGAATCATGATGCAGGAAATGATGTGGATATATTGAAGCAACATCTCAAGACATCAGTCAGAAAGATAAAGCTTGGTCGCGCTCCGGCGCCGACAGAGATGGCCGCCTCGCTTCGCGTTCCTAGGAAACTATGCAGTTTTTTGTTTTTTTACGTGTTATTTCTTACATTAGTATCCCAGGTCATCTTAGGTTTCATTACATACAGTCGAGAAGAACTACTGAATATAAGATCAGCGTCAACTCACCATCAGTACGACCAAGAATATGTTTTTCGCGATGCGGATCCTGTGTTCTGCCTCACAACCAGTGTAACCGAGTGGATCACATGCAGCGACCAAAAAAAAAACGACTCAGAAAAAGAGGGAAACGAGGCGGTCTTCTGGTCAGACTCCGGAGACGGGCACATCGTGCACCACTCCCTAGCATTCTTCTTGCCAATGTCCAGTCTCTTGACAACAAGGTTGATGAAATCCGAGCAAGGGTAGCATTCCAGAGGGACATCAGAGACTGTAACGTTCTCTGCTTCACGGAAACATGGCTAACTGGAGAGACGCAATCCGAGGCGGTGCAGCCAGCGGGTTTCTCCACGCATCGCGCCGACAGAAACAAACATCTTTCTGGTAAGAAGAGGGGCGGGGGCGTATGTCTTATGGCCAACGTGACATGGTGTGATGAAAGAAACATACAGGAACTCAAATCCTTCTGTTCACCTGATTTAGAATTCCTCACAATCAAATGTAGACCGCATTATCTACCAAGAGAATTCTCTTCGATTATAATCACAGCCGTATATATCCCCCCAAGCAGACACATCGATGGCTCTGAACAAACTTTATTTAACTCTCTGCAAACTGGAAACGATTTATCCGGAGGCTGCATTCATTGTAGCTGGGGATTTTAACAAGGCTAATCTGAAAACAAGACTCCCTAAATTTTATCAGCATATCGATTGCGCAACCAGGGGTGGAAAGACCCTGGATCATTGTTACTCTAACTTCCGCGACGCATATAAGGCCCTGCCCCGCCCCCTTTCGGAAAAGCTGACCACGACTCCATTTTGTTGATCCCTGCCTACAGACAGAAACTAAAACAAGAAGCTCCCACGCTGAGGTCTGTCCAACGCTGGTCCGACCAAGCTGACTCCACACTCCAAGACTGCTTCCATCACGTGGACTGGGAGATGTTTCGTATTGCGTCAGACAACAACATTGACGAATACGCTGATACGGTGTGCGAGTTCATTAGAACGTGCGTTGAAGATGTCGTTCCCATAGCAGCGATTAAAACATTCCCTAACCAGAAACCGTGGATTGATGGCAGCATTCGTGTGAAACTGAAGGCACGAACCACTGCTTTTAATCAGGGCAAGGTGTCTGGTAACATGACTGAATACAAACAGTGCAGCTATTCCCTCCGCAAGGCTATCAAACAAGCTAAGCGCCAGTACAGAGACAAAGTAGAATCTCAATTCAACGGCTCAGACACAAGAGGTATGTGGCAGGGTCTACAGTCAATCACGGACTACAGGAAGAAACCCAGCCCAGTCACGGACCAGGATGTCTTGCTCCCAGGCAGACTAAATAACTTTTTGCCCGCTTTGAGGACAATACAGTGCCACTGACACGGCCTGCAACGAAATCATGCGGTCTCTCCTTCACTGCAGCCGAAGTGAGTAAGACATTTAAACGTGTTAACCCTCGCAAGGCTGCAGGCCCAGACGGCATCCCCAGCCGCGCCCTCAGAGCATGCGCAGACCAGCTGGCCGGTGTGTTTACGGACATATTCAATCAATCCCTATACCAGTCTGCTGTTCCCACATGCTTCAAGAGGGCCACCATTGTTCCTGTTCCCAAGAAAGCTAAGGTAACTGAGCTAAACGACTACCGCCCCGTAGCACTCACATCCGTCATCATGAAGTGCTTTGAGAGACTAGTCAAGGACCATATCACCTCCACCCTACCTGACACCCTTGACCCACTCCAATTTGCTTACCGCCCAAATAGGTCCACAGACGATGCAATCTCAACCACACTGCACACTGCCCTAACCCATCTGGACAAGAGGAATACCTATGTGAGAATGCTGTTCATCGACTACAGCTCGGCATTCAACACCATAGTACCCTCCAAGCTCGTCATCAAGCTTGAGACCCTGGGTCTCGACCCCGCCCTGTGCAACTGGGTACTGGACTTCCTGACGGGCCGCCCCCAGGTGGTGAGGGTAGGCAACAACATCTCCTCCCCGCTGATCCTCAACACTGGGGCCCCACAAGGGTGCGTTCTGAGCCCTCTCCTGTACTCCCTGTTCACCCACGACTGCGTGGCCATGCACGCCTCCAACTCAATCATCAAGTTTGCGGACGACACAACAGTGGTAGGCTTGATTACCAACAACGACGAGACGGCCTACAGGGAGGAGGTGAGGGCCCTCGGAGTGTGGTGTCAGGAAAATAACCTCACACTCAACGTCAACAAAACTAAGGAGATGATTGTGGACTTCAGGGAACAGCAGAGGGAACACCCCCCCATCCACATCGATGGAACAGTAGTGGAGAGGGTAGCAAGTTTTAAGTTCCTCGGCATACACATCACAGACAAACTGAATTGGTCCACTCACACAGACAGCATCGTGAGGAAGGCGCAGCAGCGCCTCTTCAACCTCAGGAGGCTGAAGAAATTCGGCTTGTCACCAAAAGCACTCACAAACTTCTACAGATGCACAATCGAGAGCATCCTGGCGGGCTGTATCACCGCCTGGTATGGCAACTGCACCGCCCTCAACCGTAAGGCTCTCCAGAGGGTAGTGAGGTCTGCACAACGCATCACCGGGGGCAAACTACCTGCCCTCCAGGACACCTACACCACCCGATGCTACAGGAAGGCCATAAAGATCATCAAGGACACCAACCACCCGAGCCACTGCCTGTTCACCCCGCTGCCATCCAGAAGGCGAGGTCAGTACAGGTGCATCAAAGCTGGGACCGAGAGACTGTAAAACAGCTTCTATCTCAAGGCCATCAGACTGTTAAACAGCCACCACTAACATTGAGTGGCTACTGCCAACACACTGTCAATGACACTGACTCTACTCCAGCCACTTTAATCATGGGAATTGATGGGAAATTATGTAAATATATCACTAGCCACTTTAAACAATGCTACCTTATATAATGTTACTTACCCTACATTGTTCATCTCATATGCATACGTTGATACTGTACTCTATATCATCGACTGCATCCTTATGTAATACATGTATCACTAGCCACTTTAACTATGCCACTTGGTTTACATACTTATCTCATATGTATATACTGTACTCAATATCATCTACTGTATCTTGCCTATGCTGCTCTGTACCATCACTCATTCATATATCCTTATGTACATATTCTTTATCCCCTTACACTGTGTATGACAGTAGTTTTTTTTGGAATTGTTAGTTAGATTACTTGCTCGTTATTACTGCATTGTCGGAACTAGAAGCACAAGCATTTCGCTACTCTCGCATTAACATCTGCTAACCATGTGTATGTGACAAATAAAATTTGATTTGATTTGATTTCGTATATACTGTACTCTATATCATCGACTGCATCCTTATGTAATACATGTATCACTAGCCACTTTAACTATGCCACTTTGTTTACATACTCATCTCATATGTATATACTGTACTCGATATCAGCTACTGTATCTTGCCTATGCTGCTCTGTACCATCACTCATTCATATATCCTTATGTACATATTCTTTATCCCCTTACACTGTGTATAAGACAGTAGTTTTGGAATTGTTAGTTAGATTACTTGTTGGTTATTACTGCATTGTCGGAACTAGAAGCACAAGCATTTCGCTACACTCGCATTAACATCTGCTAACCATGTGTATGTGACAAATAAAATTTGATTTGATTTGATTTGATTTGAAATGGGTCTTCCAAATGGACAATGACCCCAAGCGTACTTTTGAAGTTGTGGCCAAATGGCTTAAGGACAACAAAGTCAAGGTATTGGAGTGGCCATCATAAAGCTCTGACCTCAATCCTATAAAAAAATTGTGGGCAGAACTGCAAAAGCACATGCGAGCAAGGAGGCCTACAAACCGGACTCAGTTACACCAGCTCTGTCTGGAGGAATGGGCCAAAATTCACCCAACTTCTTGTGGGAAACTTGTGGAAGGCTACCTGAAACGTTTGACCCAAGTCAACTTGGTGTGTGTAAACTTCTGACCCACTAGAATTGTGATAGTGAATTATAAGTGAAATAATCTGTCTGTAAACAGTTGTTGGAAAAATGACTTGTGTCATGCACAAAGTAGATGTCCTAACCGACTTGCCAAAAACTATAGTTTGTTAACAAGAAATTTGTGGAGTGGTTGAAAAACGAGTTCTAATGACTCCAACCTAAGTGTACGTAAACTTCCGACTTCAACTGTATATATACATGTGTATGTATGTGTATATATATATAGATTTACCCCAAAAATATATGGGTGATTGGAAATGATGCAGACAATTACATTAATGGAAGCAACAGTCTATCCGCAATATTAAAGACGATCTAATTAAAAAAAAATAATAATAATTTAAAAAAAGAGTGTCCAAAGCTGTCATCAAGACAAAGGGTGGCTACATTGAAGAATCTTGTTTAACACTTTTTTGGTTACTACATGATTCCATATGTGTTATTTCATAGTTTTGATGTCTTCACTATTATTCTACAATGTAGAAAATAGTCAAAATAATGAAAAGCCTTTGAATGAGTAGGTGTGTCCAAACTTTTGACTGGTACTGTATGTCTCCACCATCTCACAGGACAAATTGTAGACACTAAAGTACACTGAATTGTCACAAATACAAATGAAGACATAATGGATAGGCATAGTTAGATTCTGCACTACTAGTCTACATAACGTTTATTTGACCTGTCATGCCAAAACAATACAGAACAGTGGGGAGGGCTAGTGGGAATCCAGTGGGTCAGCAATGCATGCTAATGTAATCACAACAAGTAAAGAAAGATTATTCACAATTTTGTAGTTTTCATGCTTACTGTGGCACTGTGGTTTTGCATCTTCACATGCAGACCGCTTGTCTCCAGAACCACTGCGCCCAGCTTGGCACTGCTCTCGTTTCTGGGATTCCAGTTCTGGCCCGTCACTGAGAACTGGACGGGTGTCCCCCCGCAGCAAGTCTTGGCCAAGGTGTAGCTGCAGCCCCCCTGGAAGGTGTATGCCTTGCCGTCGAAGGTGATGTAGTGGGGGTCTCCGTAGACGTGGCAGGTGGCCGGGCTGGAGAGGAAGCAACCATTGACCCCCTCCTTGACCTTGCACACCTCGTCGGCCGCGCAGGAGGAAGCAGCACACTGGAGTCTGTCCCCACCCATACACTGGCACACACGATTACACTCACCTTCCATGAACGTCTCTCCTCTCTAGAAAATGGTGAAGAAAAGAGTGATGAACACCAACATTCTCTGTGTGTGTGTTGCGTGTGTTTCTGTCTGTCTGTCTGTCTGTCTGTCTGTCTGTCTGTCTGTCTGTCTGTCTGTCTGTCTGTCTGTCTGTCTGTCTGTCAAATCAAATCAAATCAAATCAAATCAAATCAAATCAAATCAAATTTTATTTGTCACATACACATGGTTAGCAGATGTTAATGCGAGTGTAGCGAAATGCTTGTGCTTCTAGTTCCGACAATGCAGTAATAACGAGCAAGTAATCTAACTAACAATTCCAAAAAAAACTACTGTCATACACAGTGTAAGGGGATAAAGAATATGTACATAAGGATATATGAATGAGTGATGGTACAGAGCAGCATAGGCAAGATACAGTAGATGATATCGAGTACAGTATATACATATGAGATAAGTATGTAAACCAAGTGGCATAGTTAAAGTGGCTAGTGATACATGTATTACATAAGGATGCAGTCGATGATATAGAGTACAGTATCAACGTATGCATATGAGATGAACAATGTAGGGTAAGTAACATTATATAAGGTAGCATTGTTTAAAGTGGCTAGTGATATATTTACATAATTTCCCATCAATTCCCATGATTAAAGTGGCTGGAGTAGAGTCAGTGTCATTGACAGTGTGTTGGCAGTAGCCACTCAATGTTAGTGGTGGCTGTTTAACAGTCTGATGGCCTTGAGATAGAAGCTGTTTTTCAGTCTCTCGGTCCCAGCTTTGATGCACCTGTACTGACCTCGCCTTCTGGATGGCAGCGGGGTGAACAGGCAGTGGCTCGGGTGGTTGATGTCCTTGATGATCTTTATGGCCTTCCTGTAGCATCGGGTGGTGTAGGTGTCCTGGAGGGCAGGTAGTTTGCCCCGGTGATGCGTTGTGCAGACCTCACTACCCTCTGGAGAGCCTTACGGTTGAGGGCGGTGCAGTTGCCATACCAGGCGGTGATACAGCCCGCCAGGATGCTCTCGATTGTGCATCTGTAGAAGTTTGTGAGTGCTTTTGGTGACAAGCCGATTTCTTCAGCCTCCTGAGGTTGAAGAGGCGCTGCTGCGCCTTCCTCACGATGCTGTCTGTGTGAGTGGACCAATTCAGTTTGTCTGTGATGTGTATGCCGAGGAACTTAAAACTTGCTACCCTCTCCACTACTGTTCCATCGATGTGGATGGGGGTGTTCCCTCTGCTGTTTCCTGAAGTCCACAATCATCTCCTTAGTTTTGTTGACGTTGAGTGTGAGGTTATTTTCCTGACACCACACTCCGAGGGCCCTCACCTCCTCCCTGTAGGCCGTCTCGTCGTTGTTGGTAATCAAGCCTACCACTGTTGTGTCGTCCGCAAACTTGATGATTGAGTTGGAGGCGTGCATGGCCACGCAGTCGTGGGTGAACAGGGAGTACAGGAGAGGGCTCAGAACGCACCCTTGTGGGGCCCCAGTGTTGAGGATCAGCGGGGAGGAGATGTTGTTGCCTACCCTCACCACCTGGGGCGGCCCGTCAGGAAGTCCAGTACCCAGTTGCACAGGGGCGGGGTCGAGACCCAGGGTCTCGAGCTTGATGACGAGCTTGGAGGGTACTATGGTGTTGAATGCCGAGCTGTAGTCGATGAACAGCATTCTCACATAGGTATTCCTCTTGTCCAGATGGGTTAGGGCAGTGTGTCTGTCTGTCTGTCTGTCTGTCTGTCTGTCTGTCTGTCTGTCTGTCTGTCTGTCTGTCTGTCTGTCTGTCTGTCTGTCTGTCTGTCTGTCTGTCTGTCTGTCTGTCTGTCTGTCTGTCTGTGTGTGTGTGTGTGTGTGTGTGTGTGTGTGTGTGTGTGTGTGTGTGTGTGCGTGTTAACATTCCCTACTTCATAGTGTTCTCCCTTTATCCAGCAGCCGCAGTCCTCTGCAGGTACACAACTTCCCCCGCTGAGCTTGAAGCCTGGGTCACACACACACCTCTCCTCACACCTCCCACACACCCCTTGATTATCCATGCTGGAGCAGACCTCAGGGCAGCCCTTAGCACAGGCATTGTAGTGGCTGTTCGCACCACACTCCAGGGCTGGGGGAGGAAGAGAGAGAGAGATATGAGACAAAAGTCTGGTCATGGTGTAAAAGAGGGCTATCACCACCACCAACATCATCATTATCATCATCGTCATCATCATCCAGTTCTCTCCAACTTCACCAGTTAATAAGAGCAAACTGTTTACTACAACAGGAAGGTGAAAAGAGGAAACCATAAAACAACTTACGACACATAGTCGAGGTCCTCCAGGCTGTTACGAGCACCCCGGCCTTGAGACACATATCAGAGTAGGACTGCAGGGCTTCACACAGCACCTCTGGGTCACCATCCGCTCCACACATCTCCATCACACAGCTCCGGAAGTAGCTCTCTGCTCCCAGAACAGACTGGCAGCCAGAGAAAGGCCCATGCCTGGAGACCAGGGACCCACAGTATGGCTCGCTGGCATACTCCGCCTCCTCAGTTGGTTGACACTCAAGGGGGAGGACGGTCAAGTCACAGGCCTCACTCTGCCAGTTCTGTCCGAATGTGGCAGAGTCTTCGGCCTCGGAACTGCCAGGTATGTGGTAATCATCGTCTCTCAGGTGGTTGAAGTTCCCACACATGCCACAGACTTTACCGGAGTACGATACGGGAACGGTGATATGGACAGCACCGGCGTCGTCGTAGGATACAAAAAGGTTGAAGTTTGTCTCCACAGCGACGGAAGCGGCGTTGCCTTGGATGTTGACAGTGCCACCATTGAGGCTCAGAGGGAGTTTCCTCCAAATGCCATTGACCTGAAAACATGATACAGATTAGTGTGCTTGAAAGACTTTGGTCTTTGTCGTTCCCACATCTATGGTCGTTCCCACATCTATGGTCGTTCCCACATCTATGGTCGTTCCCACATCTATGGTCGTTCCCACATCTATGGTCGTTCCCACATCTATGGTCGTTCCCACATCTATGGTCGTTCCCACATCTATGGTCGTTCCCACATCTATGGTCGTTCCCACATCTATGGTCGTTCCCACATCTATGGTCGTTCCCACATCTATGGTCGTTCCCACATCTATGGTCGTTCCCACATCTATGGTCGTTCCCACATCTATGGTCGTTCCCACATCTATGGTCGTTCCCACATCTATGGTCGTTCCCACATCTATGGTCGTTCCCACATCTATGGTCGTTCCCACATCTATGGTCGTTCCCACATCTATGGTCGTTCCCACATCTATGGTCGTTCCCACATCTATGGTCGTTCCCACATCTATGGTCGTTCCCACATCTATGGTCGTTCCCACATCTATGGTGGTCGTTCCCACATCTATGGTCGTTCCCACATCTATGGTCGTTCCCACATCTATGGTCGTTCCCACATCTATGGTCGTTCCCACATCTATGGTCGTTCCCACATCTATGGTCGTTCCCACATCTATGGTCGTTCCCACATCTATGGTCGTTCCCACATCTATGGTCGTTCCCACATCTATGGTCGTTCCCACATCTATGGTCGTTCCCACATCTATGGTCGTTCCCACATCTATGGTCGTTCCCACATCTATGGTCGTTCCCACATCTATGGTCGTTCCCACATCTATGGTCGTTCCCACATCTATGGTCGTTCCCACATCTATGGTCGTTCCCACATCTATGGTCGTTCCCACATCTATGGTCGTTCCCACATCTATGGTCGTTCCCACATCTATGGTCGTTCCCACATCTATGGTCGTTCCCACATCTATGGTCGTTCCCACATCTATGGTCGTTCCCACATCTATGTAGTAAATATTTACTGGATCAAGGTGTTCAATACTTTGGAATAGGGGACAAATTACTAATGCCCTAATGGCCCATAAAACTTTGAAAACCTGATAAGGTTTCATATATTGTACATTATTGTGTAACAGAACTTTGAACTCATCTGAACTTAGTTGTATTGTAAATACCTTTAAAGATATCAGTCAATGGAAACAGCAGATACAGTGAGCTCCAAAAGAATTGTGACAGTGAAATGGTTTATTGTTTTGGCTCTGTACTTCAGCAGTTTGGATTTGCAATAATATAATGATTATGAGGGTATTTCATCAATATGGGATTAACTGTTTAGAAATTACAGTACTTTTTGTACATAGTCCCCATATTTTAGGGGACCAAAAGTATTGGGACAAATTCACTTCTATGTATTTTAGGGTAGTAAAAAGCGAAGTATTTGGTCATATATTCATGGCACACAATGACTACATCAAGCTTGTGACTGTAAACATTTGTTGGATGCTTTTGCTGTTTGTTTTGATTGTGTTTCAGATGATTTTGTGCCCAATAGAAATGAATGGTAAATAATGTATTGTGTTATTTTGGAGTCACTTGTATCGTAAATAATAATATAATATGTTTCTATACATTTCTACATTCTACATTGTGGATGCTACCATGATTACAGATATTACTGAATGAATCGTGAATAATGATGATTGAGAGGGTCATTGGCATTATCTGCATAAATGGCTGCATATTTGCATTTCACAGGAGAGAAACACACCTAATCTGTGGCAATCTCAATGAAGAGATGTTCCCCCAGAAGTCCTGGGGTCACTGACAAAAGGAGACGTGTGATGACTGATGAAAATGTGAATTGACTAAATGAATGTTACTGTGTGAATTAAATTGTCGTGTTTGGTTTGTTTCAAGAGCTCATAAAGGGCTGCACATGTGGATATGTCTCACTGCATTGTATATTTTCTGGTTGATGCATTTTTAAAGTGACTGGATTGAAATTGTATGTTAGGTTGATTGGTTATCAGGCACATTCCTGTTGTCTGGTCAGAACATTCCAATTCAATTGATTAGATTAGAATCTGGGTGTGTTGTTCCTGCGTTTTGTTTTCACTAGCAAAGAGCTCAGAAATGTTAATTCAGGCTGGGGATGCGTTCCCGCTTGAATTTGGTTAAAAGGGCAGTGAATTCGCTCATACTTTGAGAACTTGCTACCAAGCTCCTGTGTGTATCAGACACACATCCTTTCTTCTCTTATGGGTTATTCTGACCTGAAGACACGTGTAACTACTTGAAGTCTTAACCTATTGGTGATAGTTACTTACTCTGTGTTATTCTCTAATGTATCATGTATTTCATGTACACTGTACTTGTTTGATTGTCAATTATTTTGTGACTAATACATTCTAATTGTTGAATTGAGTAAATGCATTCCTCGTTTTACAGAGTAACTCTTTGATTGACTATAAGCCTATAATGTAATAGGTCTATTGATAGTGGTTATATAAACTAAACACATATCACATGCTTGGGTACCACCTTGACATCCCCGATCTGCTGGCCTCAATAACTTAATGCTAGAACATTGGTTGCCAGGATTAGTTATTTGAATCTAGTCTTAATAATTGCATAACGGTGCAAGTTAGACATTATAGTCATTCTGAGTCGGTGATGCAATGATTCGCTATCTTGCTATATCCTCCAGAGACCCACAGGGCCTGTTGCATTCATTCACATCATATTGGATTCAGATTGATGACTGTAAGTTTAGTATTATTAAACAGAATTTCGACTTAATGGTTGGATAATTTTTATACATCTACATAATGGTGACCCCTCATCCTCAGTCGATGGGGATTTCCACCAACCTACAACCTTGTTATTGTAATGGTGACAGGGTTAGCATGTCTTGGGGGTATGATATTTGTGCATCTGTAACTTTCTCACTCATCATTAATCACGATTCATTTAGGATTGTCTGTAATCATAGTAGCATCGACGTTAATGTAGAAGTGTTCAGAAACATGTTATACTCTTATTTACAATAAAAGTGACTCCAAAATGACACACTACATTATTTACCATTACTTTCTATTGGGCACAAAAGTATCTGAAACCCCACCAAAACAAACAGCAAATGCATCCAACAAATGTGTAGTCACAAGCTTGATGTAAGTCATTGTGTGAATATGGGACCAAATACTACACGTTTGACTACTTTAATACACATAGAAGTGAATTTGTCCCAATACTTTTGTTCCCCTAAAATGGGGGGCTATGTACAAAAAGATGAAAATACCCTCAAATTGAAGCTAACAGTCTGCACTTTAACCTCGTAGTCATTGTATAATTTCAAATCCAAAGTGATGGAGTACAGAGCCAAAACAACAACAAAAAGCTTAATGTATATCTACATTTAGACCCAGTGACTTTGTTTAGCACTATTATGCAGTGACTCAATTACAAATAGCCAAGTCAGGATATTTTTCTGCGTCAAGATACATTATGTAACATTATAAAGTGGTCATTTGGAATTTGCAAGACTAAATCACATGTGAAAGTGATTATAACCAATAAACCATTATAACTTCAATGTAACAACCTACAAGGTACTCACCATGACCCGGTGGTTTTGTCTCTTGTGCAGGGAGACCCTGAGGTTCTCCACTTCCACCTTGACCTGCTGAACAGCAGACACGGAGGAGTTCCCTCTCAGCTCATTCTTCACCTCCACACTGAAGTGGGACAGGGGTGTCTCAGAGGGCGCGCACACCCGGGTCAGGACGTAGGTACAGGGTCCCATGAAGCGGAAGTTGGCCCCGTCAAAGGTGCTGTAGTGGGGGTTGCTGTGGACAGTGCAGGTCCCTGAGAGAGAGAGAGAGAGAGAGAGAGAGAGAGAGAAAATGTATAAATTTTAATACACTATTCTGTGTTTTGGCTTTTAATAAAGGTGTGTTTTTCTCCAAAGTTACTATAGCAAGAAATTGGTGGTGTGGATGACACTGGAATTAAGGACGTGAACTGCACACAAGTGTAGCCTATGAGCCAGACTGATGAATAGGTTGCTAGTTCTACTGACAAAACCCA
This sequence comes from Oncorhynchus tshawytscha, assembly GCF_018296145.1. NCBI lineage: Eukaryota > Metazoa > Chordata > Actinopteri > Salmoniformes > Salmonidae > Oncorhynchus > Oncorhynchus tshawytscha. The sequence goes on from NC_056435.1 coordinate 74,340,768, forward strand.
TTTCTCCTTTTGCAATCATTGTGTTGTTTGAAGAAAAAAAAACAGCAAAACAATGCTAAGCATTATTTGTTTTTAAAACTATTTCGCACCTGCATCTGTCCTGGTAACTGATGAGCTGTCACCTTCAATGCTGAAGGAAGAAAAACAACATCAGGATCAAATCAAAACATTGGAAGAGAAATGGATATCAAAGTAGAACACGTTGTTTGCCTGTCAATACATCAACATCCTAACCTCGATGTCATGGTGCTATCAGAGAACAAGTTGCAAACAAAAGTTCAGCATTAGTATTATTAATACTAATGTGGACATAATAAGGACTTAGACAGTAATCATAGAAGTGAGAAGACTGAGATGCAGCCAGAGAGAGAGAGACAGAGGGGAGGGAAGAGGGGGCAGAAAAGAGACACACAAACACATAGAGTCCCAGTGTCCGATACCTAAGCCAAGGCAGATGGATGGATGGATGGAGGGAGGGAGGGAGGAAGGGAGTGTGTTGGAGAAGAAGGGAACGTGATAGAGTGAGAGAGAGTAAGTAAAAGTATGTTAGATGCTAGACATTAGACCAAGAGATACAGTATGATAGTGAGACCCACCTTGCGTTGGTTCCTGCCTGTAGCAGGCAGAGGAGGGCTGCTGTAGCCACCAACCCAGTGTAGGTGCCTCCTAGCATGGCTGTTCTCCTTGCTGTGGTCCCTTATGGAGGCTAGAGATAAAACACTGTTTGCACTCTTTGTACAGAGAGAGTGGAGAGTACTGAGTCTCCGAGTGTTGTCAGGTCTCACTCGGATTCTGACTGGGAAGAGGAGGCTTTTATAAGGGGGAAGCACACACCTGATAAGGTAAAACCCAGAGCAGTGGGCGGGTAAAGTAGAAAATGGGGGTGGTCAGGTGTATGGCGTCAAACAGACATTGAATTGACGAATTGATTGAGAAACAGTTACTATAAAGTGTGTCAGTCTCCAGGTCAGGGATTTAGTATAGGATCAAAGCTATGGCATGGCTAGTAGACTACGCCACGCTGATTAGAGATGGATGATAATCAAAAGATGCTGTTTTATTATGCTTTTTTTCCCCACTTCTTAGGAGATAGGACCATATAAAAATCACAAGGAAAAAGTGAGGACAATCACTGAGATACATTTTTTATAGAATTAATTAAAACTGTATTTATTGATAAGATCAAGAGTGGAAATGAGGGGAAATTCAGGGGAATCGGGTTCTGGGAGTGAATTTACGGTAGTAAAATTGTGCTTTTTAAGGTAAATTGAAGTATTATACATTGGTGGGTTCCCAGAGTGATTCCCCCCCATTTCCACGCCTGGCTTAGACCTTTTTCTATTGGAAAACTACATTGCTAAAGTGAGTTTATTTGCTTATTTCGGATACCTCATGATCCAAAAAGTAAAAGGTGAGTGTAAAGCAGTGTATTTAGTTCCACTATGAACAAAAAACTGAAAGAAAGTAAAAGCAGATTAATACTTAAACAAGGTGGCATTTATAGAAATCTTGTGTTTGACAATGGGTTTGTTTATAAACAGGAACAAACAATGCAGATATAAGCAAGCTTGGTAGCTAACAACTTTCACTTTTCTTATAACCAATATTCATCAATATTAACCTGGTTCATTCAATCAATGATGGTAAAACAAAATCATGCAAAACCTAAAAAAACATACTTTATTGCATATTGGTCATAGAAAAGGAGTGTATTTACTCAATGCTTGCTGTCTTGGCAAAATCATACTGGAAACAGAAGGGTAAATTGTCTGTACAGATGTAGGATCTTAATTCAATCATTATTTTGTTGCTGAGAATTTTCCTGCACTGCAGGAAATGCAAACCTGCAGTGTATTTGAGGTTTAAAAAGGCTTCTAAAATTGGTCATTTCCATTTAGAAATGTCAGACTTGATTTTCCCTAACGAAAAATGTATCAACGTCTATAAAAATGTCAATTTATTATAATCCACATAATAATTTACATTTTCTCTAGCAAACTGGCTCAAATTAGGATCCTACATCTGTACTATATAACAGTTCAGAATGTGAAATACTCTAGGTTGTTGACTTGCACTATAACATGTATCATATTAGCCACTTCCTCCTCAATGAAAACTTAATCTGTAATCCAGGGACTACAAATGGAAATGAGCCTTTAAGCTAAATTGCACATTTACAGAAGATACATGTGCATTCATTAAAGTCGAGTCAAGTGAGAGTAAAGCAAAGTAAAGTTCAGTGACTTCAAGGAGGAATAATATTATGTGACAGAGTGTGTGTCTAGAGAGCATTCATGACATTCATTAGGGTGGCAGGTTGCCTAGCGGCGGTTAAGAGTGTTGTGCCAGTAACCGGAAGGTCGCCAGTTTGAATATCTGAGCCGACAGGGTGAAAAATCTGTTGATGCAAGGCTCTTAAAACCTGTTAGGGATGATGCAAATTTTCGCAGCTTTTCGCAACTTTTTGTTAAAAATCGCGCAACATTTCAACGTCCTGCTACTCATGCCAGGAATATAGTATATGCATATGATAAGTATGTGTGTATAGAAAACACTCCGAAGTCTCTAAAACTGGTTAAATCATGTCTGTGGCTATAACAGAACGTGTTTAGGAGTAAAAATCCCAGGGAAAACTGTTCACCAAAAACACAAAAAAAATATTCATCCGCCAGTCTTTGTATTGTCTAAGGCGATAGAAAATAGATGAGGTTCCGTTTACAATGCCTACAGCTTCCACACGATTTCGCCAGTACTGGCATTTCATTGCAGGTTTATCCTCGGTGGGATGACGTATAGGCACTTCCGGTCTTAGGGTGCACCGAGGAAGTTAAAAAAATGGACGATGATTTCAAGACTTGCTGCTATCGAATACAGATCGCCCCGTGATCATTTTGATCGATTATTAACGTTTATTAATACCTAAAGTTGGTTTACAAAAGTAGTTTGAAGTGATTTGTAAAAGTTTATAGGCAACTTTTTTAATTTTAAAAAGTGACGTTGCGTCTTGTAAAGGTGAATTTTCCTTGGATCAGACGGCCTTCATAAATTGACATTTTGGGTATACAATGACGGATTTAATCGGGAAAAAGACCCAATTGTGATGTTTATGGGACATATAGGAGTGCCAACAAAGAAGCTCGTCAAAGGTAATGAATGTTTTATATTTTATTTCTGCGTTTTGTGTAGCGCCGGCTACCGCTAAATCTTTTGTTTAGGTCTCGTTCAGGTATTTCGGGGGGTGCTTGCTATCAGATAATAGCTTCTCATGCTTTCGCCAAAAAGCATTTTACAAATCTGACATGTTGGCTAGATTCACAACGAGTGTAGCTTTAATTGAGTACCTTGCATGTGTGTTTTAATGAAAGTTTGAGTTTTATCGAGTACTACAGGTGGCGCTCTGAAATTTCCGCTGATTTTGGTTCCTGTACAGGGACCACAATACGTAAGAGGCCCCAATTGCTCCTGTAAATCGCTTTGGATAAGAGCGTCTGCTAAATGACATAAATGTAAATTACAAAACTCCTCCTTATCACTGTAAATGCATGTAAGCAAATACTTTGCCCAGACACTGAACATTTCCCAAAAGGGAGGCAGATGATGCTACACTACTCTATTGATCTATGCATTCTTATCTATCTGAAGAGGGTGGCACTACCCTTTAAAACCATGCGAACCTGCTGCTAGCCAGATAACAATGCACCCATAAGGGAAGCCAATTACAATTACAACAAAATCACATTAAGGGAACTGTGATATGACATGAATAATGGCGCACCTTATGAAAAAAGATTGCAGTATAATTGCTGTTGTTCTGCAATTACTGCGTCCAAAATACCCCAGTCGACTGCAGTTAGTGTACTTTTACTGCAGTTAGTGTACTTTTACTGCAGTTAGTGCACTTTTACTGCAGTTAGTGTACTTTTACTGCAGTTAGTGCACTTTTACTGCAGTTAGTGTACTTTTACTGCAGTTAGTGCACTTTTACTGCAGTTAGTGCACTTTTACTGCAGTTAGTGCACTTTTACTGCAGTTAGTGCACTTTTACTACAGTTAGTGCACTTTTATTGCAGTTAGTGTACTTTTACTGCAGTTAGTACACTTTTACTGCAGTTAGTGCACTTTTACTGCAGTTAGAGCACTTTTACTGCAGTTAGTGCACTTTTATTGCAGTTAGTGTACTTTTACTGCAGTTAGTACACTTTTACTGCAGTTAGTGCACTTTTACTGCAGTTAGTGTACTTTTACTGCAGTTAGTGTACTTTTACTGCAGTTAGTGCACTTTTACTGCAGTTAGTGTACTTTTACTGCAGTTAGTGTACTTTTACTGCAGTTAGTGCACTTTTACTGCAGTTTCATACTTTTATGTAAGGGACTAATCTGATTAATAATATGTTCCCATATGTCATGTAGTAAAGTATTCGTGGAGTATCAATAACTCTCTTGATGAAATGTCCTGAATATACATATGGGTTAGGCTGAAAAGCTGTAAGCAATAAAAGCAAATTACTTTTGGAAAACATTCATTTTACATCGACAAAATGGCAATGGACATTTAAACACTTGGTCAAAATACTATTTTCTAACGTGTGTCATTACATATTTATCCATATATTTATCCATATATTCATCCATATGGTGCTTACACATAGGGCTATATCAATATCACATGCACAATGAACAAAGTTACCAAGTGTTTGCCCTGTATATATAATAATATAAACGCCTACTTTTTTCCCTTCTAAAGTGGCAGGTGACTCAACGTACTTCCGCCTTGTCTTTGTACGGATGTACTATTGTACTGTTTGTTGCTACTTGGCTACCTGCCAAACGTTTTCGAGGTTTACTCTTAATAACTATTTAATGAATATCTGTATCTAACAAGTTTCCCAAGGTCTTAGTTTTTTTCCTCACACGACTTTTTCAACCTGGACGCTTTATCTGGACATAGATATGCAGGACCCACCCCCCCTTCCCCCATGACATTATGCCTTCTCATTGCAGTCGCGGTATACAGGAGAACTATCACCTTATGGTGAGGACAGCCGAGTTGCAAGCTCAGCTTCAGACGCAATCGTTAGGCAAAGGCAATTTAAGTGTAGGAAAGGATGATAAAGCGTCTGTGACACCAGTAAATACAGGTAGTAGTGCACAGTCCCTGAAGTCCGACAATTTTCTCATGGCTTCTGGAAAGAAATGCTGTCTGCACGCTCAGCTCATTCAGCGGATAGAAACTGTCAGCCGATTTCCCCCACTAAGCAAGGAGTCGATGTCAGAGCCCGAGCCTTTGCAGGTCTCTCCACCGGTTATGTGCAATAGTGGTGCACGGGTCAGCTGTTTGTTCACCCGCAATCACTAATAACCCATCCGCAACCACCCGACTGCATTTGATAAAGTGAAAATCTGAGGCCCGTACCCAACCCTAACACGCAAATATAGAAAATGCGCTATATGCTACAGTCAAAGACAGCAGAACGATTGAGATGATTCTGCTTCTAATTCCCGACACATTGGTAGGCTAAGTGTTAGTAAACTTGTCTATACTTAGATACATGTAGTTTTTCTTTTGCCATTATATGTTGCTCTAGAAGAATAAAGAAACCCTTTTTCCACAGAATAATGTAATAGATCGATAGAATGAATGCTTTAATCTAGTTGACATTGGGACAGTTTTCTCTCTCATTTTTCACGGAGCAAAGACGTTTCGGGACTGGGGAGAAAATACAACAATGCAACAAAAAAAATCTGTTTTATCGGTTGTAATGAAAAAGAAAGCTCTGAAAACGACCCAACATGTTTCTGATAAGATTTCAGTTCGGCTTCAACGCATATTTTATGTTTATTGATTTTTTATTTAACCTTTATTTAACTAGGCAAGTCAGTTAAGAACAATTTCTTATTTTATGTGTAGAAAAAATGTGATTGAAATACAATCAGCTTTTATGTTGCTTTTATGATGAGATAGAAGCTCTGCAGATGGTATCTAACTGAGCATTACCTTCTATCAAGATGCATAAATAAATGAATCATATTTCGCCACTCCTGTTCCCAAATCCACATTTTGCCTGCATTTGGTGTATCAATTTACTACAATAAATGCTTAATTCTGCCGGAGTTATTATTAATGTGAGAGGTTATAGACCTACAGTCAGTGTCCAGATTTCAGTTTCCATTTAACCCATCTAAACAGTAGGTTACAGCTCCCTTGATGTGCTATAGGCCTATTTGAAGTCCTGTCTTGTGACTATTGAATTTGTATCGAGCCTCACAATCATCACACATACAGTTGAAGTCGGAAGTTTACATACACTTAGTTGTACTTAGGTAGAACAAAATCACTTCCATAGTTAGTCTTGCATAGTTTGTTTTGTTTTGGTATGTTGCACTAAAAGTGGCTAATATTGCATTGATTTGATCACAATTCCCACAGTAAAAGGGAACGTTGATAGTGTTAACTAACGGTGAAATCTCTAGAAAGTTGAGTGAAGTTCAATCTCGTTCTTCTCTGTGCGTGCTCATATTTCTTCTGCTGGCATTCCCGGGGGAGATGCCCACACACGCGCAGTTTAGAGGGAACATTAGGTAAGGGGTCTGAGCCATTGAAGCCTCCCACCATTAGCTCTGACAAATTGAAAACCCTAGTCAATGGCAACTCTTCTACCCGCAATATTAGGCTTAAAAAGAATCATCCAGCGATCATACATTGTTTACCAGGGAGCAAGGCTACTAACGTAAAAGCTCATCTGAAGATGGTGCTGGCTGAGGCTAAAACTGGCGAGTGTAGATGGTATAGGGATGTTGTAGGAGGTCCAGTGTAAACACAAACTCACTTCCTTGACAACTTCCTTTACAACAGCTCTGCGCTGCTCTGCGAAGTGCAAGAAGTATGAATGCCCTGACAGAGGCCATATGTTGTAAATGTTGCATGGAATATGCAGATGTCGGATTGACCATACAAAGCCTTCAATTTAGCAAGAAAGATGTGTTGGCATCGAGCAATTGTCTTTGGCCCCCTCCCGTTTAGGGGAGTGATGAGCTCTACATCAGATTTACACAACTCAATCGGTGGTTGAAAACTGTTTTCTGCCCCTCCCAAAATATAGAATTTATAGATAACTGGCCCTCTTTCTGGGACTCCCCCACAAACGGGACCAAGCCTGACCTACTGAGGAGAGACAGACTCCATCCATCTGGAGGGGTGATCTCATCTTATCTATCACCATACACAGGGTTCTAACTCCTCTAGCTCTACAATGAGATAGGGTGCAGGCCAGGCAGCAGGCTGTTAGCCAGCTTTCCAGCTTAGTGGTGTGTGCCAGTAGCACAGTCAGTATAGTCAGCTCAGCTTTCCCCATTGAGACTGTGTCTGTGTCTCGATCTAGTTCGGGCAAAACTAAACATGCCGGTGTTCGCCTTAGCAATCTCTGGAATAAATACCTCCTCCATTCCTGTCATTATTAAAATAGACTGTGATAATATCTCACATCTCAAAATAGGACTACTTAATGTTATATCCCTCACTTCCAAGGCAGTCATAGTCAAATAACTAATCACTGATCATAACCATAGTGATTGGCCTGACTGAAACATGGCTCAAGACTGATGAATTTACTTTCTTAAATGAGGCCTCTCCTCCTGGTTACACTAGTGACCATATCCCCCGCAAATTTCACAAAGGAAGAGGTGTTTCTAACATTTACAACAGCACATTTCAATTTACGAAAAAAAAGACTGCATTTTCGTCTTTTGAGCTTTTAGTCATAAAATCTTTGCAGCCTACTCAATCACTTTTTACAGCTACTGTTTACAGGCCTCCTGGGCCATATACATCATTCCTCACTGAGTTCCCTGAATTCCTGTCGGACCTCGTAGTCATGGCAGATAACGTTCACATTTTTGGTGACTTCAATATTCACATGGAAAAGTCTACAGACCCACTCCAAAAGGCTTTCGGAGCCATCATTGACTCGGGTGGGTTTTGCCACAGTCATACCCTGGATCTAGTTTTGTCCCGTGGAATAAATATCGGGGATCTAAATGTTTACAACCTGATTTGAGGAGAAGAAAAACAATCCTAAATGTGTTTTTGATACTGTCGCAAAGCTAACTAAAAAGCAGCATTCCCCAAGTGAGGATGGCCTTCACTTCAGCAGTGATGAATTCATGAACTTCTTAGATGAAAAGATCATGATCATTAGAAAACAAATTACGGGATCAATGGAGACCCTCAAGTTTAAAAAAATCCTGTATCTCTTGACACATTCACTAAAATAGTCATGGCCTCTAAACCTTCCAGCTGCCTACTGGACGCTATTCCAACTTAATTACTGAATGAGCTACTTCTGTGCTTGGCCCTCCTATGTGCACCAAACTGACTAAAAGTGGCAGTAATAAAGCCTCTCCTGAAAAAGCCAAACCTTGACACAGAAAATTAAAAAAAGCTATTGGCCTATATCGAACTATCGGCCTATTCATCTCAAATATTTTAGAGAAAGTTGTTGTGCAGTAACTCACTGCCTTCCTGAATACAAATAATGTATACAACACACTCCAGTCTGGTTTTATACCTCATCATAGGGACTGAGACTGCACTGTGGTAAATTACCTTTTGATGGCGTCAGACCAAGGCTCTGCATCTGTCCTCATGTTCCTTAACCTTAGTGCCGCTTTCGACACCATCAATCACCAAATTCTTTTGGAGAGATTGGAAACCTTAATTGGTCTACACGGACAAGTTCTTGCCTGGTTTAGATCTTATCTGTCCGAAAGATATCAGTTTGTCTCTGTGGATGGTTTGTCCTCTGACAAATCAATGGTAAGTTTTGGTGTTCCAAGGTTTCGTTTCAGGACCACTATTGTTTTCACTATATATTCTGTCTCTTGATGGTGTCATTTGGAAACATAATGTCAACTTTCACTGTTATGTGGACGACACACAGCTATACATTTCAATGAAACATGTTGAAGCTCCAAAATTTCCTACCCTGCAAGTTTGTGTTTCAGACAGCTTTTTTTAATCTTCGTAACATTGCAAAAATCTAAAACATTTTGTCCAATAATGATGCAGAAAAGCAAATCTGTGCTTTTGTCGCTTCTAGATTATACTACTGCAATGCTCTACTCTCTGGCTACTCGGATAAAGCACTAAATATACTTCAGTTAGTGCTAAAATTCAGCTGCTAGAATCCTGACCAGAATTAAAAAATTTGAACATATTACTACCGTCCTAGCCTCTCTACACTGGCTTCCTGTTAAGGCTAGGGCTGATTTCAAGGTTTTACTGCTAACCTACAAAGCATAACATGGACTACCTATCTATGCGATTTGGTCCTGACGTACATATCTACACGTACGCTACGGTCACACAACGCTGGCCTCCTAATAATCCCTAAAGCAAACAGCTGGAGGCAGGGCTTTCTCCTACAGAGCTAAATTCAGTAAAGTCTCTACTTTTAAGACTTTCCTGAAGATTCATCACTTCAGTAGGTCCTATCATTAAGTGTAGTCTGGCCCAGGGGTGCGAAGGTGAATGGCAAGACACTGGAGTGACGAAATGCCCTTGCTGTCTCTGCCTAAAAGGCTCCTCTCTCTCCCCTGTCTCCACTGGGATTCTTTGCCTCTGACCCTATTATGGGGGCTGGCTTACTAGTGCTCTTCCATGCCGTCCCTAGGAGTGGTGCGTCACGTTGTGCCAGGCATTTTCCGCTATACTCGACTTGAGTGAGTTGAATCACTGACGTGATCTTCCTGTTCTGTTTTGCGGCCCCTCAGGCTCGTGCGGTGACAGATCTCCGTGGGCTATACTCAGCCATGTCTCAGGGTAGTAAGTTGGTAGTCTGTTGATATCCCTGTAGTTGTGGGGGCTGTGCTATGGCAAAGTGGGCGGGGTTATATCCTGCTTGGTTGGTCCTGCCACAGTGTCCCTCAACCCCCCCCTGTCTCAGCCTCCAGTATCAATGCTGCAATAGTCTATTCCCGGGGGGCTAGGGTCAGTCTGTTATATCTGGTGAAATTCTCCTGTCTTATCTGGTGTCCTGTGTCAACTTAAGTATGCTCCCTCTAATTATTCTCTCTCTCTCTCTCTCTCTCTCTCTCTCTCTCTCTCTCTCAATACAAACAAATATTGACACTGTTCTTAACTGCTCCATTGATAACATGTGTGTGTTGGCGCCTCAGAGAGAGAGAGTCTGATTTGACTGTATGTACAGTATAAGAATCAATGAAATCTATAATGGTTCTCAACAGATGGATCACAGATTATCTACACATCCATTTTAGGTGTGTCCTCCTCAGGAATTTATCAGAATACATTCCAGCATCTTAATGGGGCCTGGCTGTAGTTTAATGGGGCCTGGCTGCATTTTTCTGTAGTTTGGAGCCTAATGGTTGCTAAGGCATGCCAACACATTGTTGGTTGTAAGGAACAGTAGCATGTTAAAATAGTACAGCAAGAGAGCATGATATTTTAAATCTAGAACATTCTCTTTTGACTGGGTTCTACCTGCATGAGACCACTTAGATCTGTTGGTCATTGGAACCACGTAACAATTTAGTTTCTATTTTGTAATTATGATATTGTCAATATAGCCAATTAATTATTCACCTCCTATTTTACTACTGGATTTGGGCCATGGATTGACGGTAAAACGGCCAAATCTTGCCCTTTGCCCAGTCTTAATGCCTTGGAAGGGTGTTGGCTGTCAATCGATATGGGTCTGAGTGACCAAATAGTCATGACAAGCACTGCCTTGAACCGTCTTCTTAGTCTCTTTATCAAGTTATAAAGTCGACCTAGCAAATCAGGTGGAGGGCACTCTGATGACTGTATGACGCAAATTCTCATGCTTGAAGTGTGGACCAGACTGGGAATAAGGATAATTGATTATTGTTATTATTATTGTTATTGGTGTCAGGAAGTGAGCCACTAATGTGAGCTACATTTCTTATCCATTACTAATTGGTGCAGCACAGAAATGTAAGGAAAGCTTTGACTGTACAGATACAGTATGTTTTCTGCTGCGTGGTATGGTTTTAGATGGGGTTACAGTCTTTGAAATATAATTGTGAGGTATGCGTACCGAAATTATTTGTATTAATTATACTGACTCTGATTAATTAGTCCCTCTAGCAAACATTCATAGTTTCTGATATGAAATTAAATGAAAGCTCAAAAGTACATACTGTTTTTATAATATTTTACAAATGATTCTGCCCATTAATCTGAATCTATTCATCTGAATAAAAATGTTTAAGATACAATTACTGTTATGTAATTGTGAAACTGAATATCGAATCAATTGATAACCCAAAATGAAATCTCATCATGATCATATCGATCAGTTAATTTGCGTTAACATTTTGTAATTTTAGTGCACTATTTTTGTATTAGGGCTGGATTCAAACCACCGAGGAATATCAGCGTTAACTAGCTCAATTGGAAATTACCTTACATTTTAACGTGGATCTTCTGCAATACGGATTGAATCCAGCCCTTAATCGTGATTAATCGCATTGTCTGAAAACATAAAAAATACTGAAAACCTTGTAAATGCATAATCTAAAAACAACAATGTGATGTCAAAAGATAGAACAGTGCACTCCAGTAAGACGGGGGGGTGTCTGTGCATATTTGTAAACAACAGCTGGTGTACGGAATCTAAACAAGTCTCTAGATTTTGCTCGCCTGAAGTAGAGTATATTGTGCTAAATTGCTGCCACACTACTTGCCTAGAAAGTTTTCAGCTGTACTTTTCGTGGCTGTTTATTTACCACCACAGACAGATGCTGGCACTAAGACCGCACTCAGCCAGCTGTATAAGGAAGTAAGCTAACAGGAAACCACTCACCCAGTGGCGGCGCTCCTAGTTGCCGGAGACTTTAATGGAGGCAAACTGAAATCAGTTCTACCAAATTTCTATCAACAGGTTAAATGTGCAACCAGAGGGAAAAAAATTCTAGATCACCTGTACTCCACACACAGAGATGCGTACAAAGCTCTACCTCACCCTCCATTTGGTAAATACGACCACAACTGTATCCTCCTGATTCCTGCTTACAAGCTCAAATTAAAGCAGGAAGCACCAGTGACTCTGTCTATAAAAAAGTGGTCAGATGAAGCAGATGCTAAACTACAGGACTGTTTTGCTTTCACAGACTGGAACATGTTCCAGGATTCTTCCGATGGCATTGAGGAGTACACCACATCAGTCACTGGCTTTATCAATAAGTGCATCGAGTACGTCGTCCCCACAGTGACTGTACGTACATACCCCAACCAGAAGCCATGGATTACAGGTAACATTCGCACTGAGCTAAAGGGTAGAGCTGCCGCATTCAAGGTCCGGGACTCTAACCCGAAGGCTTACAAGAAATCCTGCTATGCCCTGCGACGAACCATCAAACAGGCAAAACATCAATACAGGGCTAAGACTGAATTACACTTCACCGGCTTCGACACTCATCTTATGTGACAGGGCTTGCAAACTATTACAGACTACAAAGGGAAGCACAGCCACGAGCTGCCCAGTGACACGAGCCTACCATACGAGTTAAATCACTTCTATGCTTGTTTCGAGGCAAACAACACTAAGGCATGCATGAGAGCATCAGCTGTTCTGGATGACTGTGTGATCACGCTCTCCATAGCTGACATGAGTAAGGCGTTTAAACAGGTCAACATACACATGACTGCGGGGCCAGACGGATTACCAGGACGTGTGCTCCGGGCATGTGCTGACCAACTGGCAGGTGTCTTCACTGACATTTTCAACATGTCCCTAATTGAGTCTGTAATACCAACATGTTTCAAGCAGACCACCATAGTCCCTGTGCCCAAGAGCACAAAGGCAACCTGCCTAAATGACTACAGACCCGTAGCACTCATGTCTGTAGCCATGAAGTGCTTTGAAAGGTTGGTAATGGCTCACATCAACACCATTATCCCAGAAACCCTAGACCCATTCCAATTTGCATACCGCCTAAACAGATCCACAGATGATGCAATCTCTATTGCACTTCACACTGCTCTTTCCCACCTGGACAAAATTAACACTTATGTGAGAATGCTATTCATTGACTACAGCTCAGCTCACCATAGTACCCTCAAAGCTCATCACTAAGCTAAGGATCCTGGGACTAAACACCTCCCTCTGCAACTGGATCCTGGACTTCCTGACGGGCCGCCCCCAGGTGGTGAGGATAGTTCGCAACACATCTGCCATGCTGATCCTCATCACCGGAGCTCCACAGGGGTGCATGTTCAGTCCCCTCCTGTATTCCCTGTTCACCCACGACTGCATGGCAAGGCACGACTCCGACACCAGTAGGCCTGATCACGACAACGACGAGACAGCCTATAGGGAGGAGGTCAGAGACCTGGCCGGGTGGTGCCAGAATAACAACCTATCCCTCAACGTAACCAAGACTAAGGAGATGATTGTGGACTACAGGAAAAGGAGGACCGAGCACACCCCCATTCTCATCGACGGGGCTGTAGTGGAGCAGGTTGAGAGCTTCAAGTTCCTTGGTGTCCACATCAACAACAAACTAGAATGGTCCAAACACACCAAGACATTCATGCAGAGGACACGACAAAGCCTATTACCCCTCAGGAAACTAAAAAGATTTGGCATGGGTCCTGAGATCCTCAAAAGGTTCTCCAACTGCAACATCGAGAGCATTCTGATTGGTTGCATCACTGCCTGGTACGGCAATTGTTCGGCCTCTGACCGCAAGGCACTACAGAGGGTAGTGAGTACAGCCCAGTACATGACTGGGGTTAAGCTGCCTGCCATCCAGGACCTCTATACCAGGCGGTGTCAGAGGAAGGCCCTAAAAATTGTCAAAGACCCCAGCCACCCCAGTCATAGACTGTTCTCTCTACTACCGCATGGCAAGCGGTACCGGAGTGCAAAGTCTAGGACAAAAAGGCTTCTCAACAGTTTTTACCCCCAAGCCATAAGACTCCTGAACAGGTAACCAAATGGCTACCCGGACAATTTGCATTGTGTGCCCCCCCCAACCCTTCTTTTTAAGCTGCTGCTACTCGCTGTTTATCTTATATGCATAGCCACTTTAACTATACATTTATGTACATGCTACCTCAATTAGGCCGACCAAACAGTGCTCCTGCACATTGGCTAACCGGGCTATCTGCATTAGAGTTCGACCGATTAATCGGAATTGACGATTAATTAGGGCCGATTTCAAGTTTTCATAACAATTGGTAATTGCCATTTTTGGACACCGATCATGGCCGATTACATTGCACTCCACGAGGAGACTGCGTGGCAGACTGACTACCTGTTATGCGAGTGCAGCAAGGAGCCAAGGTAAGGTGCTAACTAGCATTAAACGTATCTTATAAAAAACAATCAATCTTAACATAATCACTAGTTAACTACACAATGACTTTCTTAAAATCAATACACAGAAGTATATATTTTTATACCTGCATATCTAGTTAAAAGAAATCCAGGTTAGCAGGCAATATTAAACTAGGGAAATTGTGTCACTTCTCTTGCGTACATTGCATGTAGAGTCAAGGTATATGCAACAGTTTGGGCCGCCTGGCTCGTTGCGAACTAATTTGCCAGAATTTTACGTAATTATGACATAACATTGAAGGTTGTGCAATGTAACAGCAATATTTAGACTTATGGATGCCACCGTTAGATAAAATACGGAACGGTTCCGTATTTCACTGAAAGAATAAAGGTTTTGTTTTCGAAATGATAGTTTCCGGATTTGACCATAAGGCTCGTATTTCTGTGTGTTATGTTATAATTAAGTCTATGATTTGATATGTGATAGAGCAGTCTGACTGAGGGGTGGTAGGCACCAGCAGGCTCGTAAGCATGAATTCAAACAGCACTTTCATGCATTTGCCAGCAGCTCTTTGCTGTGCTTCAAGCATTGAGCTGTTTATGACTTCAAGCCTATCAACTCCCGAGATTAGGCTGGTGTAACCGATGTGAAATGGCTAGCTAGTTAGCGGGGTGCGCGCTAATAGCGTTTCAATCGGTGACGTCACTCGCTCTAAGACCTTGAAGTAGTTGTTCCCCTTGCTCTGCAAGGGCCGCGGCTTTTGTGGAGCGATGGGTAACGCTGGTTCGAGTGTGGATGTTGTCGGCGAGGAGAGGGACGGAAGCTATACTGTTACACTGGCAATACCATAGTGCCTATAAGAACATCCAATGTATATGAATGTATATGTATATGAAATACAAATGGTATAGAGAGAAATAGTCCTATAAATACTATATTAACTACAACCTAAAACTTCTTACATGGGAATATTGAAGACTCATGTTAAAAGGAACCAACAGCTTTCGTATGTTCTCATGTTGTGATCAAGGAACTTAAACGGTAGCTTTTTTACATGGCACATAATGAACTTTTACGTTCTTCTCCAACACTTTGCTTTTGCATTATTTAAACCAAATTGAACATGTTTCATTATTTATGAGGCTAAATTGATTTTATTGATGTATTATATTAAGTTGAAATAAAAGTGTTCAGTCAGTATTGTTGTAATTGTCATTATTACAAATAAATCAAAAATATAAAAAATTGTCCGATTAATCGGCATCGGCTTTTTTTTGGTCCATCGGCTTTTTTTGGACCTCCAATAATTGGTATCGGCATTGAAAAATCATAATCGGTCGACTTCTAATCTGCATTGTGTCCTGCACCCACCACCTGCCAATCCCTCTTTTACGCACCTGCTACTCTCTGTTCATCATGTATGCATAGTCACTTTAACCATATCTACATGTATATACTACCTCGCTACTTTTTATAGCCACGCTACTGTCTATAGCCTGTCTTTTTACTGTTATTTCTTTACTTACCTATTGTTCACCTAATACCTTTTTTGCACTATTGGTTAGAGCCTGTACGTAAGGATTTCACTGTAAGGTCTACTACACCTGTTGTATTTGGCGCACAAATACACTTTGATTTGATTTACCTGTTCCTCATTGGTGACAATGTGTCAACCCAGGCTTAAAGTAGAACACCCGAGCAGGCATTGGAATGTGGCTTTTCAAACACACATAAATGGAATGCACAAGATATTGAAACAGAACGATAAGAGTACCACATGTCTCGTTCCTTTACAAGGCACCCTAAGACCACACAACATGCTGTTCAATGTAATGGGACCTTATATAAGTCTATGAACTGGACCCACTTGAGATGCAATATATAATTTAACATATTCCACTCAGTCAATAAAAATCAAACCAACAGAAAACAGGTGCTAGTAGAAAGAGGAGGGAGGGAAGCGCTACTAAGGTACACAATAGTACATTTTGGTAGAAGGTGCTCTTTGGTAAAAGGGGTAAATTGGTCATCAAAAAGAAAGGAGGACCAAGGCACTCTTCATATAATTAATTAAAATGCCTTTATTAGTATGGCATGTTCAATAGAAACAAAGTATTAAAAAACCGACGCGTTTCGTCTGCATGGCCTTCATCAAGGAGTACAAAAAAAAGGAATACAATGTCCTCTTTTGAACAGCTTTTCCAATTAACCCTAATTGAATGAAGGAATGGTTACAAAATTGATTGGACACACCTAATAAGCAATAATATACACATTAAAAGGTGAAATGCTGTAGCTATGTTATCATAAAGATACAACTCCAAGCTAGAAGTATCAGAACACTTAGAAAGGTAGTTCCAACCTTAAATATGACTGGGAGAAGTGTCAAGAGTAAGAAAGCAATATATTCCCTAGTACACTAGAACACAGCAAAACATGAACAACAACAGTCTAAACATAGCTGAGGGCAATTGAGCAAAATGTCCACTAGATGACAGGAAATGGACCCATCACGACCCTACAGGAAGGGTGAGAAATCCATATCTTCATTTAAATCAGGGTATTTAGTGGCCTGTAGTTTGTAAATCCAAAAACGTTCCATTTGATTTAACTGTTTAAGACGGTCCCCTTTTCTAATAGAGGCCGGAACATGATCAATACCCATAGCTTGTAGGGAGGCAGGGTTGCCATGGTGTAAGGACTTGTAGTGCCTTGCCATGGGGTCTTGAAGGTGTCTCTTTGTCCGTCCAATGTAGAACACCTTGCACGATGGACATTCCAATCTATAGATGACTTGAGTGGTTTTACAGTTAATGAAATGCTTGACGTAATACTCCATTTTGGAAGCTGTGCCAACAAAATACTTCTTCTGTACAATATTACTGCAATGGTTGCAATGGTTACATTTAAAAGAGCCATTGGGTTTGTGGTCAAGACAAGTTTTTTGAGAGTCACCCAGAAGATAACTGTGGACTAATTTGTCATTTAGGGCAGGACATCTCTTAAAGCTCAGGAAAGACTTGGCGTAGAAGCGTATCACTTTGGATGATTCCCCAATTATTTTTAATGATTCTTTTAATGTTCTCTGCTTCAGTGCTATATTTTGTAACAAAATACACTCTCTCTGATGTGTCACGAGGCACTCCTCTTCGCAACAAGTTCTCTCTGTCAAGTAATCCAGCCCTTATACCTGCATCTTTCAGGACCTGAATGCTGTAGCCTCGATTCAAGAAGCGATTCACCAATTCAGCAGATTTGACTTTGTAGTCTGTTTCCTGATCACAAATTCTGCAGACACTTTGGAATTGGCCATATGGAATATTCTCTTTTAGCCTTTTGGGGTGAAAGCTGTCTGCCCTCAGAATGGTATTCCCATCTGTAGGCTTCCTAAAGATTGATGTGTGCAAACAACCTTTGTCATTTTTACTATTGTCGAGGTCCAAAAAATTAATGTTGTCCTTGTTGTACTCCATAGTTAGTTTAATGTTAGGGTTAATGTTGAAAACAGGTGCTATTCATAGGTAGTGGATGGTGTGACTTTCCCCACTTTCCCTTATAAAATGTAAAGTGCTCTTTGCATTTATATACTGTATATAAGAAATTACTCATCCAAACCATACAGAATGTATTTGTCTGAGCTGAAGGCACCATTATACAGTCGTTTATCTGGTTCTCTGGGGTCTATTTCTAGTGAATTTTCACCTATGTCAACATAATAAGTCTGTGTGCCCTCCCCCCTCGTTCTATCATCTCCTCTCTCTAAAACTCCAAGCCCATTAATGGACACACCTCCGCCCTATCTCTCTCTCCTCTCTCCCCCCTGATGAGGCGAAGACCCAAAAGGTCACCTCTGTTAAGAAATCAATCCAGACAGCATTCTTTCATCTGGGGATAGGTCAAGCGTGGCATATGGATATCTTCAACCCTCTTCTCTCTTCGCTGACTCCAGTCTCCAGAGGGCTCGGGACACCCACTCCTACAGAACACTGCCAGGTCAAGGTCACGAGTGATGGATAACAGTGGGTTCTCTAGGGGCAGATGTTGAGCTCTCCCTCATGTCACAGACATTACTAGTTGGCTCTATTGACTTTTTGTTTCTCTCTTATTCTCGTCCCTATTCCCTATGTCTAAGACAAAATACTGGAATAAATGGAGACGTTTGGGAAGACTTAAAAGCAGTATGTTGATAGCTTTGTTTCTCCTGTTTTGTCTACATCTTTTTCTGGATATTATGATTCACAAATTTAGAATTCCCTAAAACTCCCAAAGCTCTTAATAAAAGAGCCCAATATTGACATGTGAGGGCTTGTGCTCCTTACTATACACTACAAGAGGCAAATATTTGTACCCAGGCACCAGCAGATTTATGTTTGAGCCTAGCATAACTGCTAAAGTGGATCCATAGCATTATGGTTGGAGCCCTTTCCTGCAGTCAAATTACCAATCGCCTTCTAGTGGCCTCATGGGTGGAATGTTATTAACATTTTTCTTAATTTCATACTTAATAAACATCATTTAAAAAATCACGCTGAAAATCAAGTGTTGCTTGTCAAATCGTTTTGTTATATTTCAGTCTTCCGTGATGTGTATGAAGTGTAATATTGGGATGCAAATTCAAATTTGATCACGTTTCAACTCTGTATCTGACATGGTACAGGTGTCTTCTTTTTTTAAGCCATAATCATATGTGTGAGGTGTATACTTTGTTTCAAAGTATACTATATATAAAAAAGCATGTGGACATCCCTTCAAATTAGTATTTTTGGCTATTTCAGCAACTGCCGTTGCTGACAGGTATACAATGTCAAGCACACAGCCAAGCAATCTCCATAGATAAAACTTTGGCAGTAGAATAGCCTTACTGAAGAGCTCAGTGACTTTCAATGTGGCACCGTCATAGGATGCCACCTTTCCAACAAGTCAGTTCATCAAATTTCTGCCCTGCTAGAGCTGCCCCGGTCAACTTTAAGTGCTGTTATTGTGAAGTGGAAATGTCTAGGAGCAACAACGGCTCAGCCGCAAAGTGGTAGGCCACACTAGCTCACAGCTCACGCATCTCTTCGGTTGCAACGCTGACTACCGAGTTCCAAACTGCGTCTGGAAGCAATACCAGCACAAGAACTGATGGTCGGGAGCTTCATGCAATGGGTTTCCATGGCCGAGCAGCCACACACAGGCCTAAGATCACCATGAGCAATCCCAAGCATCGGCTGGAGTGGTGTAAAGCTCACTGCCATTTGACTCTGGAGCAGTGGAAACATATTCTCTACAGTGATTAATCACACTTCACCATCTGGCAGTCCGACGGACAAATCTGGGTTTGGTGGATGCCAGGAGAACGCTACCTGCCCCAATGCATAGTGTCAACTGTAAAGTTTGGTGGAGGAGGAAGGGTCTGGGGCTGTTTTTCATGGTTCAGGCTCCTTAGTTCCAGTGAAGGGAAATCTTAACGCTACATCATACAATGACATTCTAGATGATTCTGTGCTTCCAACTTGGGGAAGGCCCTTTCCTGTTTCAGCATGACAATGCCCCTGTGCACAAAGCAAGGTCCATACAGAAATGGTTTGTCGAGATCAGTGTGGAAGAACTTGATTGGCCTGCACATTGCCCTGGCCTCAACCCCATGGAAGCAAGTCCCCTCAGCAATGTTCCAACATCTAGTGGAAAGCCTTGCAAGGAGAGTGGAGGCTGTTTTAGCAGAAAAGGGGGGACCAACTCCATATTAATGCCCATGATTTTAGAATGAGATGTCTGACAAGCAGGTGTCCACATACTTTTTGTCATACAGTATAGAGTAGATTTGTCTACCAAGAAACACTCTGTGTGACCCTAATTTATTTTAGTTATTTTTTATTTCACCTTTATTTAGCCAGGTAGGCTAGTTGAGAACAAGTTCTCATTTGCAACTGTGACCTGGCCAAGATAAAGCATAGCAATTTGACACATACAACAACACAGAGTTACACATGGAATAAACAAAACATACAGTCAATAATACAGTAGAAAAAAGAAAAGAAAAAGTCTATATACAGTGAGTGCAAATGAGGTAAGATAAGGGAGTTAAGGCAATAAATAGGCCATGGTGGCAAAATTATTACAACATAGCAATTAAACACTGGAATGGTAGATGTGCAGAAGATGAATGTGCAAGTAGAGATGCTGGGGTGCAAAGGAGCAAGATAAATAAATAAACACAGTATGGGGATGAGGTAGATAGATGGACTGTTTATTTAGCCCCCTACAGTAAAAGTTTAAAGTTACTGCAACATTTATAAAGACATATTGCAGAACTCACCATTTAATATCCTTCTACTACTGCAGAAATGGCCTATTTTTCAATGAAAGACTCATTTTGAAAAAAAGAGAGCAGTTGCTCATATCAGAAAACACTGCCCAGGGAGGATGACAGACTGCACCTCTCTAGAATGTAGAAGTGTAGACCAAGTCAACTAATCACAAAACAGTTTAAATCGGCGGTAACATAAATAAAGTCAGACTATTCAATAATTACAAATGAAAAGACATTAAACTTTTAACTTCTGTTATTGACTATTCATCTTACTATTAGACAAGACAATTGTATTCTATTCCACAGGTCTGACTGTGTCAACAGTTTGAAGTGCTGAAGGTGAATACGTTATTTGGCGGTTATAAAGCATTACAAACTGGGTGGTTCGAGCTATGAAGACCGTATACCACGGGTATGACAAAACATTTGTTTTTACAGCTTTAATTATGTTGGTAACCACTTATAATAGCAATAAGGCAAATCGGGGTTAATTATGTTGGTAACCACTTATAATAGCAATAAGGCAAATCGGGGTTAATTATGTTGGTAACCACTTATAATAGCAATAAGGCAAATCGGGGTTAATTATGTTGGTAACCACTTATAATAGCAATAAGGCAAATCGGGGTTAATTATGTTGGTAACCACTTATAATAGCAATAAGGCAACTCGGGGGTTTGTGGTATTTGGCCAATATACCACAGTTAAGGGCTGTATCCAGGCACTCCGTGTTGCGTCGTGCTAAGAACAGTCCTTTGCTGTGGTATATTGGCCATATACCACACCTCCTCATACCTTATTGCTTAAATAAAGCGCTAGAACACATTGATTTTCATTCAATAATAATATATAGCCTGGTAAGAGCCAGTTTCCTATTAATGTGATGTTGGTCATCAGCCAAAACACCTCTTCTCTTCCAAATAGGTCATAACATACACTTTCTCCTCCCTAGTGACTTAGCACTACATTGGCACTTTTCCATTGAATTCTAAGGTGATTCTAAGGTGTTCGGCTCATGGCACTTCATTTCACAATCAGCGCTTTACCTCATCACCCCTTCCCAGCTGAACAGGTAATGTAATGAATACAGGTACAGTGGTTCAGCACTGCCTATCAGGGAGACATGATCAATACAGTAGTAGTGTTTAACTGTCTTTTTTAAACACTGAGCTTCTCTCTGAGGAGAGGAGAGGGGCCCCTCAGGGCTCTGTCTCGAGTCTTCTTCTGTTCATCAAATCAAATTTATTTATATAGCCCTTCGTACATCAGCTGATATCTCAAAGTGCTGTACAGAAACCCAGCCTAAAACCCCAAACAGCAAGCAATGCAGGTGTAGAAGCACGGTGGCTAGGAAAAACTCCCTAGAAAGGCCAAAACCTAGGAAGAAACCTAGAGAGGAACCAGGCTATGTGGGGTGGCCAGTCCTCTTCTGGCTGTGCCGGGTGGAGATTATAACAGAAAATGGCCAAGATGTTCAAATGTTCATAAATGACCAGCATGGTCGAATAATAATAAGGCAGAACAGTTGAAACTGGAGCAGCAGCACAGTCAGGTGGACTGGGGACAGCAAGGAGTCCTCATGTCAGGTAGTCCTGGGGCACGGTCCTAGGGCTCAGGTCCTCCGAGAGAGAGAAAGAAAGAGAGAATTAGAGCATGCTCAACACAATGTAATGTATTCCCCATCTCCACTAGCCTAGCATGCATGAATAGGAAATACAGCCCGACAAGCAAGCCCTTTTTTAAGGTGCTAAAGCGTGATAGGATAGTATGTGTGGTGTGGACCGAAGGTTATGGTGTGTTCTAGTCAAATGCATCCTTATTTGTGTGGATGTGTACCTGCTTGTGCATTTATGTGTGTGTATGTGTGTGCGTGTCTCTATGCATACATTTTTTCACTGTGTTTTCATATTTCTCTCTGTTTGCTGACTATATCACGTGGATTCTAGAATGACTCACCAGCGGAGGGATTTTTGGAGGTCATTTTATCATTTAGCCAGAGGGTGGTGCTCTTTCTCTCTCAGAAAGAAAACAATCAGAGACATGAAACTGCAAATGTTCTCAGTCTGGCAGTGGGAATTATCCCACTGACAACAGAATGGAAACAAACCTTAAATGATCTGTCCCTGCTACTGTAGAGATGCATAGTGGCAAACTTAATGTGTTGAATAAATATACATGTATTACAACGGAGCCTTTCAGCTGGAATGAGGGTATAGTACTTTAGCTACATTATAAACTTTAGAAACATGCAATCTGCAGAGGAAGAGTTTAACTCAGCAAGACCCTTCATGCCAATAATCGCATATTTAAACCAATGAAAGAAATATGAAATTCATTATTAAACCAATTGATATTGGTTTATGTTTGGGTTAAATCTGATAAGGAATTGAATATACTGCGTTCAGTGATTTCCCTGATAATCCCTATGCTCCCTAGCAAAATACCATGGCAGAGACCACCCAGTGTCCTATGTGTCCCTCAACTAGCTTTAAACTGCACTCCATTATACACAACAATGACACGCACCATCTCATTACCACACACTGTCCCATCAGCACTTCTAATTGTTTTGCTAATCATTTTCAGTTTGATTGTCATCCCTATTTTCTATCAGAGAGGGGTTCTGATGGAAAATGGAGACCCCGCCCCAAAGGCAAACGGAAGGGGTTAGAGGGTCACAGCGGCAATATTTGTGGCCCATTGCCATGAGAAAAGGGAAACCAATGGAGCACAAAGAGAGACAGAGAGAGAGAGAGAGAGAGAGAGAGAGAGAGAGAGAGAGGGGAAGAGGGGGCAGAAGAGAAATAGACACAGATACAGAGACAGAGACAGCGAGAGCCCCACAGTCCGATACCTATGCTGAGATGGACGGAGGTTGTGCGTTGGAGAGGAACATAGGAACATAGACCTTTTTGTTCTTCCCCACCAAGGTTGATGTTTACAGGTAGTGCAGCGGTGAGTAGAATCAGTGGTGTTAGTGTTGTAACCTTCAAAGGCCAAGGATGGAGGCTGTGTTAATTCACAATCAGCTTATAGGTCAGCACTCACACACTGATGCTGAGAGTAGCTGCAGTTGACTGAGCTAACTGACTGAAATCATTCTGAAGTGGACTCACCTGCTGTCTCCAAATACACATTAAACAAGCAAGCAAACAGGCACTCACTCAGAACCTGCTTAGTGTCCCTCTACTCAAAGCTCAAAGGGTACTGAAAGAGGGGTGGCTTGTAGCCTCGAGGTTACAGTGCTGAACCAGTAACTGAAGGTTAACTGGTTCAAATCCTGAAGCTGACAAGCTGTGCCCTTGAGCAAGGCATTTAACCCCAATTGCTCCAGGGGTGCTGGACAATTGTGACCCCACTCCCTGTGGGTGTTTCAGGTGGAGTTGGGATATGCAAAAAACACACAGGATCAATTATTGTTGTAAATATCTAGACTTGCGGTGAATGCTTTCAAAAAGTGTTTTTTTTGTGTCTGGATGACGTGCTCTGCGTAAGATGCTTCAGATGTAGTCTAACGTAACGTGGCGATGTTAGAAGGATGACATCAGCCTCATGAATGTTAAATGTGCCTGCCCACAGAGCGAGCAGAGAGCAGAGAGGCCAAGTACTGTGAGGACTCGGCGTTACTTAGATCGCTCGGAGAAGAAACACACTCATTATTTATTCATAGACCAGGGTATAAGCACAGCGGGAGCAGTGATGTCATCAACTCTCCTGAGCTCCTTTCCGGGTGCATAGTTAGAGCTTCTGACTGACTGATTCATACTTCTTAAAGACTATATATATCACCTGGATACACACCTACGTCTTTGACTAATGTTGTTTTTCTCCTAATGTGTTTGGATTTTGTGGTATGTCTTTGGGTGGTGATGTACTGTCTTGCTTACAATGGTCAGCAGGTCTTTGAGTGTGTGTGTTTGTTCTGCATTGATGTTATTGTCATTATTCTAGTTTGTCCTATTGTGCAGTATGTCCCTGTGCTTCTTGTGTCCACTTTAAAGGTTTCACTGTCTGTACTGTATTTCTATCGATTGTGTATGAAGCACCTTTTGTATATGTGTTCGTATTTGAATGTGTGCTTTAAAATACTATGAAGAGATGATATTATCGATGGCCATGTTCTTCTGTCTCTCAAACACACGGAAGCAGGTGATGTCGTAACGACATGGTGGTGACTCACACACACAGCCTGTCGGCTTCATGCACAATGTCCAAACATCATTGTTTTGGAGGTTCTATTTCATATGGAATGGAGTCAGTGTTGAAATGACTGAGGCGTATCCAGGGATTCCACTCAAAAACTGAAATAGTTTGGCCTGGCTGGTCCTGATTTGATTCGCTGGACAAACCAGCCTAGACCGGTTTTTGATGAGGTGCAGACCTCACGCAGGGCGGGATATCTACTCTTATTCACCTTAGCTGAGGCATCGAGCCACTGGGCTGTGAGAGGTCTTCCAGCTCCGCAGGCTGTTGGCGGGGCCAAGAGGTCGCCTGCCTAAAAACCAGAGGGTGGTGGACCAGAGAGGAGCAACCTGAGCGACTTCACAAACTGTGTCCGGCAGACTTTCATATACATGTTGAAACAGTGTGTGTACACATGCACTCAAGCACACTGACATGCATAAATACAGGCAGGCATCTGCACACCAAATCAAGGTTAAACAAGGGAATATGCTGTATGTGTGTGTGAGTCATGCTAGCAATAAGTCGAAAGCAGCATGAAATCCTACCCTCTTCCTAGAGGTGTGGAAAGTTGACTAAATGGAAACTAAGAAAAGCAAAGAAAGAGAAAAAAGCGTGCTATTCTAATTGCGGCAGTAATATGGATATATTCATCCTACAACAGAGGCTTAGCTTAAAGGGCATTACCGCCACTTTTTAATATTCATTATCTCCAGCACAAAACCAGTGTCTACTTATGAGAAAATGGTGTGTTTCTATGATCTAAGGAAGGTCTTTAAAAATGCTTCTCTGTGACATCACATGGTAGGATTAAAAGTAAAAAGCAATGATTTTCAAAACCTGAGTTTCTATCCCAAGGGAGCGTCACCGCAAATCTCATAGTATTTGAAAATCACTGTTTTTGAAATGTTTGATTATGTTATAATGTAGAACTTTACATTTTGTTTCACATATGTTGACACTGGTATTGTGCTAGATATAATTAAAATGAGGTTGAAAAATGGTGGAATTGCCCTTTAACGACATTAATTGCAAGCCCAAGGAAGGCTCTCTGCAGTCTGACTGAAAGAATGAAAGCAATTTTTCCCCGTGCTCTGTGAAAGGAAGAGGCAGAAAAGCAGGCTGGCGCCCCAGCAAAACCGTCATTATGCTTTGAAAATCTCTCTCTGCCTCCAGTGCCCCAACCTCCACACCTCTCCGCCTCTAAACTGGAGCGAAACAGATAACATTAGCAAGCGAGAGAGCCTACCACAGTCAGGTAGAAAGAGCACCTTTGAATGTCAACCGTCAAATATCAGAGAAGTAAGCTCCAAATGGCAGAGGAAAGAAGCTTGTCAGAGGCCACGAAGACACACATTATCTGAGGCCAAGAACAAGTCTGATAACATATAAAAAGCTGCTCAAATAGTAGAGGGGGATTAGGAGAAGAAGGGAGATGTGGATTTTAATTATGATATTGGGAATTGAATTGCTTTAATTTGCTGTTGCCTGCATGAAAAATAAATGGAATTCATAGGAGATTAATAGGCTTAGTCATAAAGGTATGTTTTAATAATCCTACTGTGTTTTAGGCCTATTTGGCCGTCATTTTCTCAGGTTAAGTCTTTCATGAACATTTCATGAAGCTATACACGGTGTAGCAATGCCTGCAATAATGTAATAACTTTTTCAGTAATTAAAGTTGGAAATTCAACATTGTAGATTGTCAAATACATTTTCAATACAATATAATACCAATCAGCTACCAATTGATGTTTTAGAATATACAGAGGGGTCTTTGGCCTGGTTTGCTAACTACCTCTCTCAAAGAGTGCAGTGTATAAAGTCAGAAAATCTACTGTGTCAGCCACTGCCTGTCGCCAAGGGAGTACCCCAAGGCTCAATCCTAGGCCCACGCTCTTCTCAATTTACATCAACAACATAGCTTAGGCAGTAGGAAGCTCTCTCATCTATTTATATGCAGATGATACAGTCTTATACTCAGCTGGCCCTCCCCAGATTTTGTGTTAAATGCTCTACAACAAAGCTTTCTTAATGTCCAACAAGCTTTCTCTACCATTAACCTTGTTCGGAACACCTCCAAAACAAATCTTATGTGGTTTGGTAAGAAGAAAGCCCCTCTCCCCACAGGTGTGATTACTACCTCTGAGGGTTTGGAGCTTGAGGTAGTCACCTCATTCAAGTACTTGGGAGTATAGCTAGATGGTACACTGTCCTTCTCTCAGCACATATCAAAGCTGCAGGCTAAAGTTAAATCTAGACTTGGTTTCCTCTATCGTAATCACTCCTCTTTCATCCCAGCTGCCAAACTTACCCTGATTCAGATGACCATCCTACCCATGCTAGATTATGGAGACATCATTTATAGATCGGCAGGTAATGTTGCTCTCGAGCGGCTAGATGTTCTTTACCATTCGGCCATCAGATTTACCACCAATACTACTCTGTAAACTGGTCATCTCTGTATACCCTTTGCAAGACCCACTGTTTGATGCTTATTTATAAAACCCTCTTAGGCCTCACTCCCCCCTATCTGAGATATCTACTGCAGCCCTCATCCAGTCACACTCTGTTAAAGGTCCCCAAAGCACACACATCCCTGGTTCGCTCATCTTTTCAGTTCATTGCAGCTAGCGACTGGAACGAGCTGCAACAAACACTCAAACTGGACAGTTTTATCGCAATCTCTTCATTCAAAGACTCAGTCAAGGACATTCTTAATGACAGTTGTGGCTGCTTTGCGTGATGTATTGTTGTCTCTACCTTCTTGCCCTTTGTTCTGTTGTCTGTGCCCAATAATGTTTGTACCATGTTTTGTGCTGCTACCATGTTGTGTTGCTACCATGTTGTTGTCGTGTTGTGTTGCTACCATGCTGTGTTGTCATATGTTGCTGTCTTGCTATGTTGTTGTCTTAGGTCTCTTTTTATGTAGCGTTGTGTTGTCTCTTGTCGTGATGTGTGTTTTGTCCTATATTTATATATATTTTTTAAATCTCAGCCCCCGTCCCTGCAGGAGGCCTTTTGCCTTTTGGTAGGCCGTCATTGTAAATAAGAATTTGTTCTTAACTGATTTGACGAGTTAAATAAAGGTTACATTTAAAAATAAAAAATTAATTAAAAATAAGCAGAGCTTCCTGTATAGGCTACCTGAACAAGCCATTAACGCACTCTCTCCCAGATTGGCTAAAATGTTGTTGTGCGTAAAACCAGTCTATTAATGCCAAATAATAGTCAGTACACCCTCAAAACATTAGCTTACTAGGGATTGTTTCATTATGCAATGTACCATATGAAGGTATATACCGCCTTTAGCTGCGATTTAGGTGCTATTTATAATAAAAATTAAAAATAAACTAATTACACATCAAATACCCTAACAATGAGGAAAAATGTGTTGGCTTGACGATAAATTCAGCCACTATTTACTGTTAAACTCAGCAGGTTTTTTTTCTGGCTAATAGCCTACATAAATGGGCTGCAATGTTCAAGGTAAATTAAATTAGGCCGAATCAATTTGAATCTAACTTGAGAGACTCCACTGGTCTCCCGAAGTTGACCATTTTTTTGTTGCAAATGTTTTCACAACGGCCTGTAGGTCCAGCTTGCAGGCCCGTCTGTTTTCTATACTGAGTACTGCCAACCCAGACAGTCTTTCCTGAGACATTGTGCATTATATGTCCATTGCGATGAACACAATTTAGCATTAGTCTAGAATGATGCATGCCAAGAAATACCAGAGATAAGGGACAAGAACTGTTGTCCGCTAAATATGATAATCTGTTTGCATATGGAAATGTATTGACTGTTCAGTATCCAGACTACCTGTCCCCAAAGCTTCCTCTGCAGTTCATCTCTTTCCATAATGTATTTAGGCTGGAAATGAAGGAGAATGAGAGGCTCAATTAAAGATGTTGCAGAACTGCTGTATTTGAAGCCCTCCTCCCTTCTGACTAGTTCCCTTGACATTGCTACGGTAATCAAGCTGCTTTTACCTCTGTAAGTATCGCTTCTGCAGAGAGATTGTTTTCTAAACTTAAGCTCATAAAGAACTATAAGAAGCATGAGGCTCTCGTTCTGAAATGGCTTTTGAACACCTGAGTAAAGCTCCACTCATTGCACTGGTGCCGTCGTAGCCTTGACCACAGCATTTGTTTGAAAGTATAAGGGGGATATCGCCAATCAGTTAAAATAACATATTTTTCAAGTACTTTGTCAGCCACATTCCTGAAGCCCAAGAAACAAACACTTAGCCTTCTAGTACATATGGAAATTAAAAAGGTTTATGAATGAATTACTTTTTTGTAGGGTTCATTGATGACAGGCGCATGGGCCCCTAGAGCTCGTGCCCGCCTTAAAAGTGCACAGTATTTTTATCACTGGTTATTTGAACAAATCACGATTTAGCAGGTGTGCACATATTTGACGTTTGGAAAGGGAGGGGACATTTGGTCCATAGACTCAGCCGAAACTTGCAGAGAGAGGGGGGTAGAGCTGCCGCCATGCTTCCATTCCTCGTTCTAGTATCTTTTTAGAATAGATCTCCCTCAAGAACTTAATTAATTATCTGACTCAATTACTTGAGATTTTAGTTATTGGTTTTCCGAGTTTAACAGAGTTGAGACTTCTAATGGTAACAGAGTTGATACTTCTGATGGTAACAGAGTTGAGACTTCTGATGGTAACAGAGTTGATACTTCTGATGGTAACATAGTTGTGACTTCTGATGGTAACAGAGTTGAGACTTCTGATGGTAACAGAGTTGATACTTCTGATGGTAACATAGTTGTGACTTCTGATGGTAACAGAGTTGAGACTTCTGATGGTAACAGAGTTGATACTTCTGATGGTAACAGAGTTGATAATTCTGATGGTAACATAGTTGTGACTTCTGATGGTAACAGAGTTGAGACTTCTGATGGTAACATAGTTGAGACTTCTGATGGTAACAGAGTTGAGACTTCTGATGGTAACAGAGTTGTGACTTCTGATGGTAACAGAGTTGATACTTCTGATGGTAACATAGTTGTGACTTCTGTTGGTAACAGAGTTGATACTTCTGATGGTAACAGAGTTGATACTTCTGATGGTAACAGAGTTGATACTTCTGATGGTAACAGAGTTGATACTTCTGATGGTAACAGAGTTGATACTTCTGATGGTAACAGAGTTGAGACTTCTGATGGTAACATAGTTGTGACTTCTGATGGTAACAGAGTTGAGACTTCTGATGGTAACAGAGTTGAGACTTCTGATGGTAACAGAGTTGAGACTTCTGATGGTAACATAGTTGTGACTTCTGATGGTAACAGAGTTGATACTTCTGATGGTAACAGAGTTGATACTTCTAATGGTAACATAGGTGAATAAAGTACGATTGTTGTAACCCAAATGGATGGAAGGAAGAAATAAGGGGCAGAGTGAAGTGAAGGCATCACATTAATTACCAAGGCAAAATGTGGAGAAATAAGCAATATTACAGTGTTTCTGAACAGATTGAATAAGGAGTGCATGCGCATGTCCAATATTTTCTTAACTCTTCTTGAACTGCACCGTTGGTTAATTAAGGGCTTGTAAGTAAGCGTTTCACGTTAAGGTCTAAACTTGTTCCATTCGGTGCATGTGACAAATAAAGTTTGAGTTGATTTGTCATTTTTGTTAAGTATGTCATGATATGACTAAATCAAATGAAAATGTTATGCATTTTACCAGGAAATGGCTTTCTCTCACTCTTTTTTACATGTATTTTGTGTGATTTTGCTTACGTTTAGTTTTGGAGGGTCACCATGTGGATTCATAGGAGCATTGCCGATAATCACTGTAGTGCAATAACAGGAGGAAACCGGAGCAACTCGAGGCCCGATTGGCAGAACCACCATTGCGAGAAGGCAGGTACAATCATTCAGATGTATTCCCATTTGTTCACTGCATTTTAAAGCCTGTATAGAGCCTCATAGTTGAGGTTTCATAATACCTATAAAAACCTAGCAATTTTAGAAACACATGGGTATTATGACTCAACTGTGCTACTCTATTTACATGCCACGTTCTAAACAACTGGGATCTCTGAAAAATACGATATCAAATCATATACGTCAGTGATCTTCAAGTTGGAAGGTCTGAGCTCTAGAGAGAGGCCCAAGTTCCCGATTTGGAATTCCGAGTTGGATAAACAGTTCAAATCAATTTTTCCCACGCGGAGCTCATTACAAGTTGTTTTGAACTCGCTGAAGTCGGATGTCAGAGATAGAGTTCCCAGTTGTTTTGAACGCAGCAATAGCCTTGCAGAATGTGGGGAGCCAATGAGGAAGGAATGGCGGCTTGAGGAGCCAATGAGGAAGGATCTCAGACAAACATAGAGAAACTGGAAAGGGGGTGGAGCTCGAGCTGCATCATTGACGGAAAACACAGACTGAAGCCAGAGGGAAGTACACAGTGAACTATTTTCCAGTGGAATGGACTCCAGTGATTTTAAAGATCGGTTTTCAGATTTTAAGGAATAGACCCTGGTTTATTGTAAATATTTATTCAAAGACAATTGTGTGTTATTGTACTGCTCAAAATGTCTTTGTCCCTCAGGTCTAACCCAGAGGAGGTGGTATGCAGAACATTTTCAATTGATTTCATCATGACATGTACATACTTTCCATACTTGCATCAAGTAGTTTGCTTGGAGGGTAAGTAACTTCCTCTCGAGTTTTCTGTGTCTGTTTGTGTATGCAAGCTACTCCGTGTGGGAATGCACATTATGTTATGGCCTTCAGACATCTGACCTAACCAATGTACTGATGCTGACAGAGGAGCAGGAATCCATAATTTTCTCCTGAGGCCTCACCACACCGTCAGAGGCATAGGCTTCACACAACCTGTAATGAACACAAGGGGGACAGAGAGCTGGTTTCAAGCGCAGAGTGCAGCAGGTGTTTGATGTAAGGGACCATAGGAGGAGGCAGGTAGCTGGGTCCAGGGGCAGGTAGAAGGTCATACACGGTGGGTCCAGAAATGTCAACAGTACAGGCAGGGAATAGGCAAAAGGCGCAGTGAGTGAGGCAGACAAATCCACCAGGTAGTGGATGTGACCACAAGGGCGCTTTGAGTCAAGGA
This sequence comes from Oncorhynchus tshawytscha, assembly GCF_018296145.1. Taxonomy (NCBI): domain Eukaryota; kingdom Metazoa; phylum Chordata; class Actinopteri; order Salmoniformes; family Salmonidae; genus Oncorhynchus; species Oncorhynchus tshawytscha. The sequence continues at coordinate 74,372,665 of NC_056435.1, forward strand.
GGGCTTGAATAGAATAAGCCTGTGCACCGCTGACGTCAAATGCCGAGGTGTACCACAGGAGGATGGAGAGGGACACAGGAGGGACACATGGAAGGATGAGGAGATCTGGTAATGGCTGATGCCGTGTGTTATTTTGAAGGGACCAATGAACCGGGAACTGAACTTTTTGCAGGGGTCACGGAGCCGGATGTCCCGGGTAGAGAGCCACACACATTGCCCAGGGTGGAAGAGTGGAGTAGGTCGGTAACGCTGGTCAGCAAACCGCTTCTGGGAGAGGGACGCTTGTTGGAGGTGCCAATGTGTGGTCTCCCAAACCTGCTCGCTCCGTCAAAACCACTCATCGATGGCAGGCACAGTTCCGGGCTGAGGAATGCACCAGGGAGTTCTGTGCGTATTCGGCCCAGGCTAGATAGCGACTCCACTCATATGGTTGATGGGTGCAAAGTACTTCCCTATTTCCTGATTCAGACGTTCCGTCTGCCCGTTGGTTTGGGGATGGTATCCGGAGGACACCCCCGGTCAGTCGCGGAAGGCTCGCCACACCCTGGAGATGAACTGGGGTCCCCGATCCAAAACGATGTCTTCCGTGATCCCATACAGACGAAACACCTGTTAGAACATGCACTCAGCCATTTTCATGGCATTAGGTAAATGCGGAAGGGAGATGAGTCAGCACATCTTGTAGAACAGGTCCACTACAACTAAAATAGTTCTGAAGCCCGAAGACTCCGGCAGATCCGTGAGGAAATCCATGGCGATGTGAGACTATGGTCTGTGTGGTGTAGGTAAAGGCTCAAGTTTACCGGTAGGTAGTTGGTGAGGGCTCTTTGCCCATGCACAGACGGGACAGGAGAGAACGTAATCTCGGACGTCTGCTGTTAGGGATGACCACCAGAAGAAGCGTATCAGTAGCTCTGTGGACTGGGTGATTCCGGGATGGCCAGAACTCAGCGAGGTATGGCACCACTGCATTAGTTGGGGTCTGAAGGAACGCCAGAACATAGGTCTTGCCTGCAGGGGCGTTGAGAGGTGCTGGGTCGTGGCGTAGGGGCCCCTTGGAAGGCTGATTGGATTTCCCACTGTATGGGTCCCACGATGCAAGACGGAGGCAGGATGGGGTCGGGAGCTGGGTTAGAGGAAGGGGAGTCAAATAGACGGATAAGGAATCAGCCTTCACATTCGTCTTGCCGGACAGATAGGTGACGGTGAAGTTGAAGCGGGTGAAGAAGAGTGCCCAGCGAGCATGTCTGGGGTTGAGTAAGAGGCTCAAATTCTTAAGTACTCCAAATTGTGCTGGTCAGTAAGGACAAGGAATGGGTGATGAGCTCCCTCTTACCAGTGACGCCACTCTTCAATAGCCAGCTTCAAGGCGAGAAGCTCTCGGTTCCCGATGTCATAGTTCCTCTCAGCGGGTGACAGAGTCTCGGTGAAGATGCCATATGGGTGTAATTTGGGAGGTGCCCTGAGAGAGAACCGCTCCTACGCCGACCTCGGAAGCATCCACCTCCAGAACAAAAGGAAGGGTAGAATCTGGCTGCCTAAGGATGGGTGCAGAGGTGAAGAGGCGTTTCAAGGTCTCAAATGCAGTAAGGGCAGTGTCGGTCCATTGGAGGGTACCGTTTTTTTGGCTGGTGAGGGCTGAGAGAGAAGCGGTTGTGCTGCTGCAGTTTCGGATGAACCGGCGGTAGTAGTTGGAGAACCCCAAGAAACGTTCTAGTTCCTTTACGGTAGTAGGTTTGGGCCAGTTAAGCATGGCCGTGACATTGCCTTCGTCCATGTTTACCCCTCCTGGTGTCAGCACGAACCCTAGGAGGGTTACCGTAGTAATGTGAAAGGCTCTCTTCTCAGCCTCGACATAAAGATGGTGGTCCTGTAGCCATTGGTGGACCTGTTACACATGCTGTATGTGTTCTGCAAGGGAGTGAGAGTAGATCAAGATATTGTCATTGTATACGATGAGGAACTGGTTACGATCAAGGACTGGAAGACTGCGGGAGCATTGGTGAGACCGTAGGGCTAAACCAGGTATTCGTAGTGACACCTAGCGGGGATGAACGCCGTCTTCCACTCATCCTAAGGGGAGGATTAACAGGGATTAGTTTGACTCTTAACTGCTGTGTCACTTGTTCGTCAATGAAATTTCCTGTGGCCCCTGAGTCCACTAGTCCCTCCACAAACTGAGTGACCCCATTAGCAGAAAGAAGAGTCGGGATACCATACTGCCTTTTGGTAATATTCAAAAACGTAGAGGTGCTTACCTGGGTGGAAGTGGAGGGGTTGCGGTCACCCCCTCGTGGGGGGCGAATCCGACAGCTAGTGAGTAGGTGGTTACTCTCTCCACAATAGAGGCATAGGTTTTCACGTTGTCTCTCGGCCGGCGTGAGACGGGCTTGCATGGGTTCAGGGCTATTGGACCGTGGTGGATGAGAGAAGGGTGTGGAAGACTCACAGGCAAATGGACGACTGTATAGGGCTGCGGTTCACCAGTAGGTTGCCAATGGATATGGACATCCGGATGTATGGTTTAAGTTAAATCTCCTCTACAGGCCAGTTCAGTCTGTAACTCCCAATGAAGACCTCTCCGGTAGACTGTAAGGAGAGCTGGTTCACGCCATCCACTGCCGGCAGCCATGGTCTGGAATTCAAGGGCATACTCAGTGGTGGAGCGATGGCCCTGTCGCAGCTCACAAATACAGGTCCCCGGTGTGACGACCTGAAACTGAATGGTCTAACATCTCCTTGAAGAGGGCGTGGAAACGTGATTCAGAGGACAGATCAGAACGTTGAGTTGCCCACAGGGCTGTGACCCAATCCAGAGCTTTTCCTGTGAGTAGGGAATTTAATTTTTTAATTTTTTTTTATTTCACCTTTATTTAACCAGGTAGGCTAGTTGAGAACAAGTTCTCATTTACAACTGTGACCAAACCAAGATAAAGCATAGCTTAATCCACCCAGTACACCCTGTCTTTGTCAGAGGTGAAGTCAGCGGGCTGATGGTCTATGTACAGGTTACACTGCATGAGAAATCCTTGACATTTCCCTGGGGAGCCGTTGTATTTATTAGGCATGGATATAGGGGAGGATGAACGAGAGGAGGCTGTGGCACCTGTTATCGGTGAAGCAGGAACGGACTGGCGAAGGAGGTCGCAGAGTTTATCAATCCATTCCTCCTGTCGGGCTAGATGTAGCTGCAGCTCTGCTGAATCCATCTGTCGTTTCTGGTTGAGATATTCTGTAATGAACACGAGGGAGACAGAGAGCTGATTTCAAGCGCAGAGCGCAGCAGATGTTTAATGGCAGGGACTATAGGAGGAGGCAGGTAGCTGGGTCCAGGTGCAGGTAGAAGGTCATACACAGTAGGTCCAAAAATGGCAACAGTACAGGCAGGGAATAGGCAAAAAGCGTTGTGAGTGAGGCAGGCAAAAACTATCATACACAGGAGGAGAGGGATAAACAGAGCTCCGAAAAAGTGTGTCTCAAAACAAACAATACCTCACAGTGATGGGGTGCAAGGAACTGAAATGAATAGTGTGGGAGTATGACATGCAGTTGTGTGAACAGGTGATTAGAATTCCAATGATTGGGATCTGGAGAGTGAGCTGGAAAGTGGGCTGCGTTCCGGGGATCTAAGTGTTTGGGAGTGTGAGTTGGACGCAGACGTTACACAACCCAGAGTCAATAAACAATCTATAGGCCCCATTCTATTGCTTGCCAAGCAAATATGTCCCTTTAAAAATGTCCAATAAAACGCTATTAAGAGCGTGTGGTGTTCTATTGACTCAAGGATGTGCTCATTTGACCACAGCGGTCTGTTGATGGTTCCCTTCTGTTCCGGATACAAAAAAAGTGAGGCACAAATTATGGGTTGTGTTAAACAGAGTCCAAGGACTCTAAAATAAAATACATGTTTGAAAATGTCACAACGTGTGAAAAGCATCCAAATAAGGATGAGAAGCAACACAAAGACCCTAAACTCTAGTTTGTAGTTTTCATGACCAAATAAATGCCTTAAAACTGTCTGTGAGTGTCTCATTCTCCATTTTATATTTGGGTTTTGACTTTGATATCCAGGCTCTGAAATTGACACAGAGAGGGCAGAGAAGAGAGAGAGAGAGAGAGAGAGAGAGAAGGAAAGATAAAGAGAGTGCATGTGTCCTCGGCGCAGTGTGTTTCATATGAACCTGGGCCTTTGAAGACTGTATGACTGTGAATTCAATCACGTTTAATCTGACTCCTTCTGTGGTGCTGGTCTCCAGGGAGCCCTTCTGACTGATCAGGCCACAGCCTTTTATTTGTAGGGTGGCCTTCTTCTCCTCCTTCTCCACCCACTATCCCTTCATCCCCCCCAAGAGTGTTCTCTTTTGAGCCTCATAGATCCTCAGTCTTTCAGAACTTTTCTGCTGGACTATGTGTGTGTGCGTGCGTGTGCGTGTGTATGTGTGTATGGTGTGTATGCACCTGCTCCTACATCCATGCACTCTTGTGTTTGTGGCTGGTGATTCCTTCCTGTCTGGCCTTGCCTGCCTGCCAACATACCTTTTTACCTGTCTACTCTCCCTCCCTCCCTCCCTGCCTGCCCCGGTGCTCTTCAGGGCTCAGTGGCTCTGTGATGGATCCTTATGGGCGGCCAGACGTCTGCCTGCCTGTGTGGGTGTCAGCTGGCCAGGGCTAATGAACTGGACCCAGGCGCTATGCTAATCAGATTAATGAATGTTTTCAGGTACAAAATGACCATAATCAATGGAGAGAGAGAACGAGCCAAGCTGGTATCGGTTGAGGGAGAGTTGGTGTTGACAGGCGGTGAGCCAAGGTCAGGGGTCAAATGCAGGGGAGTGAGGGATGGAAAGTTAGATTTTGTTCCTTTGTGACAACATTATGATGCACATATGCAATCACATCTCAAAAACTGTCCTTGGATTCACAATGAGGTGGCCTTTACCTCTTTCTGATTTGCACGATCTACCCCCTTGGTCCTTAAAATCCAAAACAAAGAAGTGGTTGGGTCGCACTGTTGAATGGAAATGGAGGCTGGAGACGACACTTGAATTAACACAGTGCCAGGTATGAGTGTGGACACAATGGTTATTAGATTAATATATTTTTAATGTGGTTTATAATTATCTTGAAAGACCTTTCAAATGGTTTGATTCTGGCTCTAAATATAATTCAGATTTGTGAATTATTATGTTAAAAAAATCACAAGGAATCGTTCTGTACTTGCTCAGTCTATAGTGAAACACAAGGGCTAAATTACCCCTTTTTCGTGGTATCCAATTAGTAGTTATAATCTTGTCTCATTGCTGCAACTCCCATACGGACTCGGGAGAGGCGAAGGTCGAGAGCCGTGCGTTCTCCGAAACACAACCCAACCAAGCCGCACTGCTTCTTGACACAATGCCCACTTAACCCGGAAGCCAGTTGCACCAATGTGTTGGAGGAAACACCGTACACCTGGCGACTGTGTCAGCATGCACTGCACCCGGCCCACCACAGGAGTCGCTAGTGCGCAATGGGACAAGGACATCCATGCCGGCCAAATTCTCCCCTAACCCAGACAACGCTGGGCCAAATGTGCGCTGCCCCATGGGTCACCCGGTCACGGCCTGCTGTAACAGAGCCTGGACTCGAACCTAGAATCTCTAGATGCACAGCTAGCACTGCGATGCAATGCCTTAGAACACTGCGCCACTCGGGAGGCCCTCAAGGGCTGAATTGTAACTCAAAGCTAAACAATGGTTTGATTTATGTTATGTTTACGTTTTATTTGACTATTTCCCTGATCACAGACCTATTGACAACAGCAACTAATTTAAACACTGGCTTTCACACACACATAAACAGACAATCAGCACAGTACTGCCTGCAGCTGCGTGCCAAAACACTTTTGAGTGGATGCTCAGAGCCCCAGTGTGTCCACAGAGCCCAGTGTTGCATAAAGCCATTTGCCCTTTAAATGCTCATCATTGTAGATGTAATCACCCGATAGGGATACTGAACATCATCTGTTATTGTTATTACTTGGAAACATACCCACACGTGGCTCAATGCAGAAAGACTATGCAAATCAAATTGGATGGGGACATGTTCAGAGGTAATATGTTTGAATATTCATACAGCTATTTGGTATGAAATGTTTCTGATAGCACAATTGGCACACGTCATGTTAGATGTTTTAAATATCCACTTATGTTGACTTCAAAGGTTGGTGCGGGATAGCAATTAATACAAATAAACATGCATACACACACACATTATAGTACTACTGTATATAACAGTAAAAGCCTACCCTTCATTTATGCATACACGATCACAGCTTCTCTCTCTCTCTCTCTTTCTCTCTCTCTACCCACTACATCTCAGCCAGAAACCCAGGCAGGCAGGGAGGCAGGCAGGGAGGCAGGCAGACAACAGGGAGTAGTGTTCAGAGTGCGAATGAAAACAGCCTGAGAGGCTCCTTCTCTGTGCAGCATATCAGCCTCAGACAGATGCCACCCCAGGACAGAGAGAGACAGAGGACAGGGCTGCTGTACAACAGTCTCAGCCAGGATTATTGCAGTGGGCTGAGGCCATGGGAAAACATACACACATGCACACAGGCAACAGAAGCACATTACTGAGTAATAATATGTTCTCTTTCAGTTCGAAGTACAGGTACAGTAAGCTGGTTTAGTGACATGATGGAAGAGACCATAGGATAAGTTCTTTCAACATTGTATGACCATGTACTAGCATTAGACACTGCAAAAAATACCTATAGAAAAATGTAGGCTTATATATAATACCTTTACATTGTTCCCTGTCAGAATGTCAAGAAATGTTCGATGCGCCAAGCCCCAATTATAACTTCTTGGCATCAGCAGGTTGAGAATTTTTTCCTGACCCACTTTCTACAAAGACTTCCAGGCTTCTGGATGAAAGCAGTTTTACATCTGAGAGGATTTGGGCCTCCTACTGGCACAGGTATTGTTTTTGACGTCGGTGTCTTCTCCCTGTCTGATAGTTGTTGTTGATGCTACGCTAGTTTATCTCTCAGCCTTCTCAGGATCAACGGATAGGTAGTTACAGCATTTTGCAGTTTGTACAGTATGCATATAATGCATTTTATTGTGAATTATCCCTGTGAACTAAATGAGATAGATAGCTACATAGATGGAGATACAGTATATTGATCTATACAGTATTTAGATATATTGTGTAATTCTAGTCTAGTGGAAGCCATAGAGCGGATTATAGAGCGCATTGTTATTGTAGCTACTTTCGGCCACTCCCATTCATCAATATGGATATGAATGGGCTGACAGAGAAAAGGCTGCAACACTCATCAGATATTCACAAGGAATCATTTCCATCCCATTGAGTGGTACTCAAAGCTTGCAAAAAGTCTCGGTAATGATTCCCACTCCAAAAGAGTCATGAATAATGTAATCTAAATCAATGTTTTATTGACAACATGTCATCCAGTGAGGAAACCCCTCATGAAAAGGTGATATGGATATCTGTCTGTGTAGCTATGCAAACTGAAAATGAATCTATTAACTTTGTAGTGTCACTAATCAGTGCCGCAATGACACTATGTATTATTAAACATATTTACACCAGCAGTAGGCAGTAAAATACTAAACAACAAGAATGTTCATGTTTACAACATTAGCATTCCTTTGCTGGAAGGAGCCATCAATTTTGGGAATCAAGACTTGTGTGGGAATGTGAAATATTTTTCAGATATGATAATGAGGTGCTAAGGCTATGCCATAGCCATCATATATACTTCTTTCTTTTTGTTTGAAGTTCTCATGAAAACCCTACTGGAAGGAACTTTTGTGTATCCTCCTAGTTGACCAACTGTTAACTGTTGGGCATTTCCATCGAAAGGGACCCATGAGCACCAACATGTGAAGTTCATAAGAGCATTCCAAACTGGGTGTTATTTGGGAAATGAAGGCATACAGTGCCTTTTCTGAGAGTACTGAGCTCAGGTGCATCCTGTTCCATTGATCATCCTTGAGATGTTTCTAGAACTTGATTGGAGTAAACCTGTGGTAAATTCAGCTGATTGGGCATGATCTGGAAAGGCACACACCTGCCTATTTAAGTTCCCACAGTTGACAGTGCATGTCAGAGCTAAAACCAAGCCATGAGGTCAAATGAATTGTCTGTAGAGCTCTGAGACAGGATTGTGTCGAGGCACAGATCTGGGGAAGGTTACCAAAAACATTATGCAGCATTGAAGGTCCCCAAGAAGAGAGTGGCCTCCATCATTCTTAAATGGAAGAAGTTTGGAACCACCAAGATTCTTGACAGATCTGGCCGCTCAGCCCAAACTGAGCAATCGGGGGAGAAGGACCTTGGTCCGGAAGGTGACCAAGAACCCGATGGTCACTCTGACAGAGCTCTAGAATTCCTCTGTGAAGATGGGAAAACCTTCCAAAAGGACAACCATCTTTGCAGCACCCCACCAATTAGGCCTTTATGGTAGAGTGGCCAGAAGGAAGCCACTCCTTAGTAAAAGGCACATGACACATGGAGTTTGCCAATAGGCACCTAAAGACTCTCAGACCATGAGAAACAAGAATCTCTGGTCTGCTGAAACCAACATTGAACACCTTGGCCTGAATGCCGAGTATCACGTCTGGAGGAAACCTAGCACCATCCTTACGGTGAAGCATGGTGGTGGCAGCATCATATTGTGGGGATGTTTTTCAGTGGCAGAGACTGGGAGACTAGTCAGGATTGAGGAAAATATTGACAAAGCAAAGTACAGAGAGATCCTTGATGAAAACCGGCTCCAGAGCACTCTGGACCTCAGACTGGGGTGAAGGTTCACCTTCCAGCAGGACAATAACCATAAGCACACAGTCAAGACAACGCAGGAGTGGCTTCGGGACAAGTCTCTGAGTGGCCCAGCCAGAGCCCGGACTTGAACCCAATCTAACTCTGGAGAGATCTGAAAATAGCTGTGCAGCAACGCTCCCCATCCAACCTTGACAGGATCTGCAGAGAAGAATGGGAGAAACTCCCCAAATACAGGTGTGCCAAGCTTGTAGCGTCATACCCAAGAAGATAAAGTACTGAGTAAAGGGTCTGAGTAATTACTTAAATGTGATACATATATATACATTTTTGGCAAAAATGTATTAAAACCTGGTTTTGCTTTGTCGCTATGGGGTTTTGTGTGTAGATCGATGAGGGGAAAAAACAATTTAATCAATTGTCGAATAAGGCTTTAACGTAACAAAATGTGGAAAAAGTCAAGGGGTTTGAATGCTTTCCGAATACTTTTTTCAACCATTTTAAATCTTAAACATTTGGTATAAGTAAAGGCTTTGATTTCTGGATAAACATATACCAGGAAAAGTCTTAAAAGGTATCAGGAATACATCAAAACACAATAATGTGGATGTAAAGACCCCTACCAACAAATATCAAATATTATATTTAATTTTGGAGAAATTGTTTAAGAAATATGTGCCTTGCAATTGTCACGTCTGCTCCCACTCTTCCCTCCCCTGGAGCTTGAGGGCGCCAAGCTGCCCTGCATCATGCACTCCTGCCGTCAATTACGCACACCTGCCTTCCATCGTCACGCGCTTCAGTGATATTGGACTCACCTGGACTCACTTATCATCTGTATATTACCTCCCCTATATTTGTCAGTTTCCTGCTCTGTTCCCTGCTGATGCATTTATAGTATTTTGTCTTTGTTTACTCGTATGCTGACACTGTTCCTGTCTCGTTCCATGTCCGTTCTTCATTAAATGTTTGACTCCCCGTACCTGCTTCGTCTCTCCAGCATCATCCATGTGACAGTAATTCCATTACCAAAATCCAACATCCTGTATTTTACAGATATTTTCTCATTTCTCTCTCTCATGAGGGAGGATAATGAAAGTTCCCAGAAGTAATAAGTAATGGTAGCCTACCAATTAGTTATTGGGATTTTACTGATATCAAATTGGTTTATGAATCATTAAGTGATTAAAACTCGTAATTACCAAAAGCACTGAGTACAGCACAGTACAGCACAGCACAGTACTGTACGGTGAGTAGAGCACAGTAGAGTACAGTACAGTACAATACAATACAGTACAGTATTGTTCAATACAGCCAGATACAGTAAATAAAAGTAGAGTATACTACAGTACAGTAGTATTTTCTACTGTATTGAACTATACTCTACTTTACTGTACTGTACTCTACTCTACTGTACTCTACCCTACTCTACTGCACTGTACTCTTCTGTGCTCTACTGTGCTGTCCAAACTTGTGTGACATGATGATAATGACATTCATATCTGTAGTATCTGTGATGTACATCTGTTTATATTAGTTACTATTCTGTTACTAAGCAGTAATGTACTATGGCAGTGTTACATTACCACACCTAATAGGAAATGCACATGCGCACTATTGTGCCGGGGGGGGGGGTGTAGAGGATGAGGGGTTTTGACAAAACAAGACTAACTTTACTCCTGTCTCCTGCCTGGTAATTTCTCCACAACACAAATATTTCAGTGGCGACGAGGTGATTAAGCTTCTTAAACGGACATTGCTTGAAGGGAAGAATGTTGCGTGAGTAATAAAACTCAAAATAATTATGTAAATCGTCAGTTTTTTTTTTTTCGCCAGTAGAAAAGGCTAAGCACTGCTAGCTGGTACAGTTTTCAGGAACTGCCAAGTAGCAAGCCTATTGGAGTCCAGAATGGTGACACTGCCCTCTGGAGGTTAAGTAAAAAAAACTGTCATTGAACCCATTGAAATTAGGCGATCTCAGTGGAGAAATAATGTGCCACAAAAAAAAGTAAGAAACGTGTTCATTTTTACACATGAGTGCAGTGAATTAAGTAATTGCAGACACTTCTGAAATGAAGAAAGTGAAGAATTAGATGAAAATGAAGGAATACAAGGAATAAGGAAACTGAATAATTAACTGTGAAAATGGCAACCATTGGTGTACCAGAGTTTTTGAGGCTACAAAAGAGGATTTTGATTCCTATTTAGAGCATTTTGAGCATTGTCTGGCTGAAAATGAAATCAAAGATGAAAAGAAAGCAGACGTATTTCTCAGTGTTTTGGGTCCAACTGAGTATGGATTGCTGAAAGGTCTCATTGAACCAATAAAAGCAGTGGAGTTGACCTATGCAGAACTGACTGAAACTCTTTCAAGGTATTTCAAGCCTAAGCCAATTCTCATTGCAAAACGTTTCAGATATTACCAACATCACCAGAGTCAAGGGGAAACCGTGGCTGACTACATCCTTGCTTTGAAAAGGCTGGCAAGTACATGTGAGTTGGCACAATTTCTTGATGACGCTCTCCGAGACAAGTTTGTATGTGGTCTCACAGGTGAAGCATATCACAGGCTTCTTTCAAAGAAGGACCTGACCTTAAGAAAGCCTGTGATATCGAACTTGGACTCGAGCTTGCCCACAGGGATTCTATTGAGCTATCGGGACATGCAGAACAGCAGAAAGGTGTTCACATGGTCAGTGATGCATGTGGTGGAAAAGGCTCACTGTCACACTTTTCTCAGTCCCGTCCTCAAGGTTACACAAGAACAAAGCAGCCCACATCACAAAGGTCTAAGCCCAGTTGTTACAGATGTGGGGGAGATAATCATCAACACAGTGAATGTCGATTCCAAAATGAAAAGTTCCACAATTGTGGAAAGGTTGAACATCTACAGGAAGTGTGTAAAGCTCCAAAACGCACAGCAAGAGCGCACAACATGTCAGAAACAGCACACGAAGAGGAAGGTACAACTGAAACAGTATTGGAACTGTTCACAGTGTACACAGCTCAACAACAAAAAGATGGAATCTATCTTAGCATGGAGTTTGCTGGAAAACCAGTACAAATGTAGCTGGACACCGGAGCTTCTGTATCTCTGGTTCCAGAGAGACTCTACACAGAAAAACTGAAAGAGTGCCCTCTTCAGCCAGCGTCCATCCGCCTTTCTTCACACACTGGTGACACTATTCCTGTGTTAGGGCAGATCCAGATACCACTCCAGAATGAGGGGACGGAGTGGACGCTACCACTTGTCATTGTTAGGAGAAAAATCAGCCTTGCTAGGCAGAAACTGTCTACAAAAGATCAAGTTGAACTGGGGAGAAATCTTCAGTTTGAGAAATGACAAACCAGTGAGTCAGGCTACACTCACTAACATGCTGGAGAAGCACAAATAACTTTTCAAAGATGGCTACGGCGAAATACAAGACTTCACAACAAAAGTCAGAGTGCAAGAAGGAACCAAGCCTATCTTTCACGAACCACGACCGCCTACAAAAGAATAACATCATCATAAAAGTAGAGAGGAGCGACTGGGCCGCTCCGATCGTTGTAGCCCCAAAGAAAGACAAGACCGTCAGAATGTGCAGGGACTACAAGGTCACAGTAAATCGCTGCATACTACCAGAGGAATATCCACTTCCAAACGCTGAAGATCTGTTTGCCACTCTAGCTGGGGGGAAGGTTTTCAGTAAGTTGGACCTGGCATTCGCTTATCAGCAACTGAAGCTGGATCTGGAGTCAGAACATTATCTTACCATCAGTACACACAAGGGGCTATTCAGATTAAATCGCTTGGCCTATTGCATCTTGACAGCTCCAGCAATATTCCAACACACAATGGATCAGATCTTGGATGGTATAGACAATGTTGTGTGCTTCATGGATGACATCCTCGTGTCAGCACCAACCACTGGAGAGCACCCTGTAGTGCTGGACAAAGTGATGTCAAGACTGGAGAAATACGGAGTGAGAATGAAACGCAGCAAGTGTGAGTTCCTCCAGGACTCAGTTCAGTATCTCGGATACAAGATTGATGCACAAGACCTGCACCCAACCAATAGTAAGGTGGTGGCAAACTTGTCCACATTGTTGCATCCGCTTCACCAACTGCTGCAGGCCGATACAAAGTGGAATTGCTCTACAGAAGGAAGTTCCAACTGCTGACAGACCACAAGCCTCTGTTGGCCATCCTTGGACCAAAATCAGACATATCAACCGTTGCTGCACTTCGAATGCAATGTTTGGCTCTGATATTGCTAGCCTACGACTACGAGATCGAGTACAGATGATCCAGTGACCACGCAAATGCAGATGCACTATCAAGACTACCATGCAATAGTAACTCAGACAGTGAAGATGATAGAGCAGTCTTCCAGATCTCTCTCATCGACAAACTGCCCATATCTGCTTTAGACATAGTAGAGGAAACGAGGAAAGACCCAATGCTTTCCAAAGTCTTGGACATAACATTAGGCGGTCGGCAAACCATCGTAAATGACGATAACCTTCGTCCATTCATCGACAAGAAAGACCAGTTGTCCACTGATCAAGGATGTGTTCTGTGGGGATCAAGGGTGGTGGTACCTCGAAAATTCCAAAGGAGATTGCTATCTGACCTGCATGAGGGACATCCAGGGATCACTCGAATGAAAGCACTCACCCACAGTTATCTGTGGGGGCCTGGACTGGATCAGGACAATCAACAGCATGTAGGCTACTGCTCACCTTGTGAAGCAGTTCGCAACAAGCCTGCTGCTGCACCTCTTCATCCATGGTTATGGGCTGCTACACCATGGGAATGCATCCATGTGGATTACGCCGAGATTGCAAAGAAACATTTCCTTGTTGTCGTCGATGTCCATTCCAAGTGGATGGAAGTGTTCCCTACTCAACTGACCACAGCTGAGAAGACCATCAATCTTCTCAGACACCTGTTTGCATCTTTTGGACTAGTCATGGAGCTCGTATCGGACAAAGGCCCTCTTTTCACGTCAAACGATTTTTAAATGTTTCTCAAGAACAACGGGTAAGGCACATCCTGTCACCAACTTACCATCCGGCATCAAACGGAGCAGCGGAGAGAGGCGTGCAAACCTTTAAGAAGGCCTGGACTAGACTCGAGGTTCAGTCTGTGCCCATCCACCAAAGGCTTCCCCGGTTCCTGTTTACTTACCGTAACACACCACACAGTAACGGAATGTACACCAGCTGAACTGTTTCTGAAACGCCAACCACGTACCTGCCAGACATTGTTGAAACCAGACTTGTCAAGCACTATGGCAAAGCACCAGCTACAGCAGAAGAAAGTTCATGACAGACACTCAAAGACTGTCAGAGAATTCAAAGAGGGAGAGAGGGTGATGGTACGTGATTTCAGACACCCCAAGCGCCTGAGCAACTCAGGTGTGATCTTGCAACGTAGAGGACCTTTGACTTACCAAGTCCAAATTGGTCATCGCCAGGTCAACGTTCATGTGGATCATCTGCTACGGTCCAACGCCCCAGCAGAGACACGCCGAGAGAACAAGAACAATAACGATCCCCAGGACTATTCTCCTGACTGTGGACGTACGGGAGAGACAGAGCCTGACCTTCCACTCGAACCTGGCCCACCACCGGAAGCCCAGGAGGAGCAGAGATATCCTATTCGACAGCGAAGGGCACCTCAAAAGCTTGACCTGTGAGTTGAGCTGTTTCAGGAGGTAACAGACAGTAAAACAAACAAACACTTTAATATGTCCTAGATAAAAGGAAAGAAAAAGGACATTACCTGGGTTAGTTATTAGGACACAAATTCCATCTTCGGGCAGAATAATCCCCTGGATTTGTGCTGGGCTCTGAAAAGTCCAGTAGTTGAAAAATGTTTAAGAATGCATTGTTCAGATATTGCATTAGTAGTTACCTAACATATTTACCTTGTTCTCTGGGAGTTAAACACTATGGGGGAGGAGTGTAGTATCTGGGATCTACATCTGTTTATATGAGTTACTATTCTGTTACTAAGCAGTAATGTATTACGGCAATGTTACGTTTCTACACCTAATAGGAAATGAACATGCGCACTATAGTGCCAGGTGGGTGCTGTAGAGGACGAGGGGTTTTGACTAAACAAGACTGACTGTACTCTCGTCTCCTGCCTGGTCATTTCTCCACAACACAAATATTACAATATCCATAATTATACAGATCAGGGACCCATGACGAAATTCTTTCACCGTAGTAATGTTACCGGGTGTACATATACTTCAGTTACGGTAGTTCAATAACCAAAATATATTTTTTCAAACTCAAGGTACCATGTCATAGCTGACAGCCCATTGTTTCTGCAGACATGTCATAGCTGACAGCCCGTTGTTTCTGCAGACATGTCATAACTGACAGCCCATTGTTTCTGCAGACATGTCATAGCTGACAGCCCATTGTTTCTGCAGACATGTCATAACTGACAGCCCATTGTTTCTGCAGACATGTCATAGCTGACAGCCCAGTCTTTCTGTAGACATGTCATAGCTGACAGTCAATTGTTTCTGCAGACATGTCATAGCTGACAGCCCAGTCTTTCTGTAGGCATGTCATAGCTGACGGCCCAGTCTTTCTGTAGACATGTTGAATCTTTATTTGGAGCAGATTTTTAACAGAGTTTTTGGAACTCTCATCTGCACTAAATCATTTTTTTGTAAATGTTTCCATCACTGTGGAATTGCCCAGTTACTAATTCATATCAGGACGAACACCAGTACCCTTTCAGAAACCACTTAAAACTGAGCACAATTTCAACTAGAATACACAGTGTGACTAGAAATAAAAGATGAATAGCAAAACACTGATATACCTCTAAATAGCTTTCTTTCATGCAAATAAAATGTTTCACTGTCTGTGGGTGTTTTGCTACAGGTGTAGGATCCTAATTTTAGCCAGTTTGCTACAGCAGGACAATAATGCAGCAACAGGAAATGTAAATTAGTATGTGGATTATAATTAATGGAATTTAATATTTTTTTTGTAAGGGGAAATCAAGTCTGAAATCACAAACAGTCAAAGTGGAAATTACAAACTTCAGAAGCCTTTTTAAACCTCAAATACTCTACAAGTGTGACATTTTCTCCATTGCAGGAAAGTTCTCTTGCAATGGGGTGGAAAAATTGGGCTCCTGAGTGGCGCAGCGGTCTTAGGCACTACATCTCAGAGCTAGAGGCATCAATACAGACACCCTGGTTCAATTCCAGGCTGTATCACAACCGACCATGATTGGGAGTCCCATACGGCGGCGCACAATTGGCCCAGATTTAGCCGGTGTAGGCCGGCATTGTAAATATTAATTTGTTCTTAACTGGCTTTTTTAAAATGAAGATCCTACATCTGTACAGTCAGTTCTGAGAGGTGTCCGCTGGAGCGGAGATCATGTTGCCTGTCTGATTGACAGCTGGTTGATGTAGACAAAGACCCTACTCTTCAGCTTGGAAAATAGCTTTGCTACAGTCACGTACGTCTCAGTCAATCACCAGATATCCCCTCTATTGTACACTCTATCCTTTTAACCAGGGAAGGGCTGAATAAAGTGGAATTACTGGTCAAATGCCGCTTGTGCCTGAAATAGCCATGTGCATTGTAAGTTGTCCAGTTGACATACCGTCCACCACAGTCAGGTAAGAGATGATATACGCTGATATCACCTGGCAGCTCTGGCGAACTTGCCTCGAGCTACAACATTCTTTCCATTCTTAAAGCAACACTAAACACATCATGACGTCCATACAGGGAGATTTTACTCTAGTTGCAACTGGTCACATCATGCACATGAAACACACTCAGGTCATGAGTCACCTGCTGACAGCAGATACTGTCTTCTATCTCCTATTTGAAGGACATCATAAAAAGATTTCCAACCAGCACAACCCACGCCCAGCCACGATGCCAGGATTGGAGAGTAAGCTGTAATTGGTGAGGCGAACGAGCCTGTGTCCTCTGTTTGTAAGCAGATTACAGGCTGGCTTGGCATGGCAGGCCCAGGGCCCCACAGGGCTCCACCACATGGCTCCTACGTGGTGTGTAAAACAAGCATGTCCCTCATTAATAAATCATGGGAGAGAGAGAAATAGAAAGAGAGAGTGAGAGAGATAAAGAGAGGGCGCAGCCATGAAATTGGGTGTAAATGAGAGAGTGTCTTTGCTTCATGACAATTAAAGGGAGAATAGGTGCGTATCCTAGCACCTGGGGAGCTAGCCTGTCTTTTTTTCAGAGCAGAGAGGGATTAGCTAGTTGGAGGCAGTGACACAGAGCATTTCCTGCCATTTTTGCATTGTTTACGAAAGCTTTGTCTTTGTGCCTGCCTCCCCCGCTAACAATGAGCTTGTTTCGTACCGAGGCCAAGTTTCTGTTAACCGTTGATTATAATAAAATCATTTTTGGTTCGTTTTTTTTTTTTTTACTTGGAAGTGTGTCTTCCACAAAACAAGAGGATCTAGAAAAAAGAACAGCTCCTTTTTAGGCTATTAGCATTTTATTTTGATGGGTTGTTTGTCTAAAAGGAGGATTAGATCCACTAAACCTAAAAAATAAATGAATGAATTAGTCGTTCAACTTTATTTTCTCTGTGTAAGAGGACTCTAAGAGCTCAATCAGATTTTAAACATTTATTTTTTTCACGTAAAATAGCTGTTTGAGCTTGAACATGAAACATCAGAGAATTGTACATCATTCATAATGTAAAACTAATATACTGTACATCATAGAATACATCTGAAAGGCTTATCAACTTCAGCATAGTTCTGATTCCCCATCCTAAAAGAGGCAGTCAAACCATACAGATACCGAGTGTTATGGCTGGAAGACTGAGCTATGCTTCTTTATCTACTGACACTTAAAGAGATTCACTGTGTGTGTGTGTGTGTGTGTGTGTGTTTTGAATCTGTCTCTGGTCTCTAACAAGTCTTTTATCCAAAGCTGTTAACAATGGAACTTTGAGACCTACAGATACAGTAGAGGGTCTCTGGTTGGACAAATGCTTTGAAAGATTTTTCAGAGACAAAATAATCCATTTTGGATCTGCAGCATGGGTCTAGTAAAGGCTTTCACATAGAAACAAAAGAGACTATCCATTTTTTTGTGACCAACTTTTATTTCATTTTGTCATTTTTTTTCAGAGGGGGGTTACAGGTACATAAAGAATCAAAGAAATGCATTCAAAGATTCCTTCCACCCTCAGACCCCATCCACCCGCCTGCATCCTCCCTCCCCACCTGGCAACCATGTTTCCCTCCCCGCTTAGCCCCACCACCCCAACTACCCAACCTGAGAAAGCATGCATCCCACCCGTTTCCATCCCATCCAGCAACTGAGGTTGCTTATCAGTCCCCCATGCAACTTTTTCTGCATCGACAGAGAATACAGCCCAAGGAGCTTTGTTTCTGATTATATGCAAATAAGACAGTGGTCACCAACCGGTTGATTGTGATTGACTGGTTCATATCCAATGCACTCCTAGTCGATCACCAAATATTTCTGTAAAACGATAACGATAAAGCCTTCTGTTCCTATTTTTGTTATTTGTTTTGCGCTGTTTGGTGGTAGGTGCACATGATTCAGTAGCACTAGCGCCAGGAAGGCAAAGTGTCTCCATTTTTAACCATTTCATTTGTCTGAAGGTAGAACTCTGCCTACCCGGCAGGCCCAGAGAGCAAATCAAGTGCACCTATAGGCCTACCGCTGGCCAATCAGATAGTTCAGATCCCGTTGTCTGCACAGTTTCCTCGCGCCATAGACTGTCAAAAGAAACCTCGAAGGCACAGAAAAGTTGACACTGTAAGATTTTAAAACTCTTGAAACCATGACCATGCTCTCTCAGCTGTGCCTCACAAGTAATTCAACAAAGTATTTATTACCAGTGTGATCATATACCTACATTTAAAAATATAATTTCAAAATAGTCTGAGAAGAACGATGTTGGCAGGGCATTTCAACTACTGCAAAAATCTCATTGCTTCAGAGCTACTTCTAATTGGTTAATGTTGTGTAGGCTTACATTTTAAGTCATGTTTAAAGAAATCTGAGTGGTATATCTCGGCTTGCATTTTGACTCAGAAAGTGATCTTGACTCAGATTGGTGTCCAATGATCTAAGATATGTAATAGATCCGAAGATAAACACTTTTAAACAAACCTCGCTTTGGTCCGTGTGGACCAATTTGGGTAAGTAAGTCTCGAGACGTGACGACAAATATTTGGAAAACAATTTCATATCTATGTTTATCAAAAATAGGGGGCGATAGTGAGAACACTGGGGGACCATCCTTACCTTTTTTTAATAAAAGCAAAATTAGTGCTGTATTCACATTTCATAGACCTCAGGAGGAATACCATCCAATCCAGGTGATTTGCCTTTATTCATGCTATTGAGAGAGATTTGGGCTACCAGCAAGGTGGCTTCCTCTGTTGAGAGTTTTTCCAACCTTTTCTCCCCAATTTTGTGATATCCAATTGCGATCCAATAAGATCTTGTCTCATCGTTGCAACTCCCCAATGGGCTCGGGAGAGGCGAAGGTTGGGTGATATGTCCTCTGAAACATGACCTGCCAAACCACACCTCTTAACACCCGCCCACCCGCTTAACCCGGAAGCCAGCCACACCAATGTGTCGGAGGAAACACCGTCCAACTTACATCAGCCTGCAGGCACCCGGTCCGCCACAAGGAGTCATTAGAGCACGGTGAGCCAAGTAAAGCCCCCTCAGGCAAACACTCCCCTGAACCCGACAATGTTGGGCCAAATGTGCACTGACCTATGCATCCTGGTCACAGCCAGTTGTGACACAGCCTGGGATTGAACCCAGGTCTGTAGTGAAGCCTTAGACCGCTACGCCACTCGGGAGGCCCAGAAGATGAGTTCTTAATTATTTTAGAAAGGACCTAGCCTGGCTTGGTGTTTCAGATTAAATAGTTGTTATATCAGCTAATTGATAATATCTGCATAGCTTGTTGGCCAGCAAACGTTTGGAACAATTACCATGGAAGTAATGGTTGAGTCTTACTTGATGGATGGCATATTCTGCTCTCTGTCTAATCAATAAATTATGTTGTCTTGACTTTGGAAAGAGTAATAGCTTCCTGGTCTGAAAAGAGTGTTTAGTTGAGAATGCTATAACACAGTTAACATTTCCAAATCTTCTTTAATTGTGATTTATTCAACCCAGATGCAAATGCAATTGCATAATTTTTTTAATAAACCCTTTGTTGGCATCCCATAGAATCTGGGCTTCATCAACATAATTTTTCTTTTGGTCATTTTTAATTAATTAAGGTACCTTTCAAATTGATCACAGAATGCAGGACTTTATGAGAGAATCTGAAATGTGAAATTGGCAGTAGTAAATGTGGTGGTCAGACAATCTCAAATGTCATATCTCTTTCTTCTTGAATAAAGAAAAAAGAAGTGTAAATAATAGTATTAAATCGATTTGTGAAAATGATTTATGCCTGTTTGAGTAGAAGGTGTACTGTTTTGCTTTGGATTATGTGTTTGGCAGGCATCAATGAGGTTGTAATTAGAGAGTATATGCTGGAGAGACTTTGATGTGTGTGGATTGCAGTTGGTCTTATTAGATTTGCCCTGCATGTCCAGAATGGCATTCATGTCTGTCCCAATAACGGGATGGAATTTGGTTAATTCTAACAATATGCTCAGTTCAGTGAATTAAAAAATGATAATAAAAAATAATATCAATTTGGAGCATACACATTAATAAAGGCAATTTTCTTTCCATTATGGATACATTTAGGAAAGTGATTCTGCTTTCTTGGTCTTTGCCTTTCTTATGTATCATTATGATTACACATTTAGTTTTGTTTGGTGCTGATGAAAAAGCAGCCCGTTTGTACAAATGGTTCTCTAGTCTATGCGAGTCCTTTTGGTTTTTATCTTGGAGAATTGGGCTCCCGAGTGGCGCAGCGGTCTAAGGCACTGCATCTCAGTCACTACAGACACCCTGGTCTGAATCCATGATTGGGAGTCCCATAGGTCGTTGCACAATTGGCACAGCGTTCAAAATATTTACTAAATAAACTAAAGTAAAATATACAAAAGTAATTTTTTAAATAAAAAGCAACACAATATAATAACAATAACGAGGCTATATACAGGGGGTACCGGTACGGAGTCAATGTGTGGGGGTACAGGTTAGCCGAAGTAGTTTGTACATGTAGGTAGGTGTAAAGGGAATATGCATAGATAATAAACCCATGGATGTGAAACAAAAAGTAGGACCCACAGGCAAACCCACCCATTGATCGTTCCCCACCCAGCATCCCCAGTAACCACACAAGGAAACAACCCCAGTCTGTATGACACTCAGGGTTGGGGAGTAACGGATTACATGTAAGGGATTACAAAAAAAGGTAACTGTAATCCGTTACAGATACTTTTGAAAAACTAGATGATTACTTCAAGGATTACTTTTAAATTCAGAAAGGTTTGCGAAAAAATTCTCTGTTTTCTTAATGACATTAAAATCAGCATTGAAAAAAGGCACAAATTTAAATTTGTTCCACCTGAGCGAGTCTGACCACAAGTCGGAGAACACTATGATGACGTACCAAATGTGTTTGTTTTTGTAGGCTACAGTCCAAGCTATGTTTTCCGATGGTGTGACTGCTGTCGGCATCTAAAGATTATCCAATTTGAATAAATGCTTGGAGGTAAGGATGACAGCAGTGGTGTAGATTATGCGGATGCGGATATCACTTATTATTGACATTGCGCATTGATGTGAATCACACTGCTGCTCTCTCATTTAGCTATTTGCGCCTTACAGATTGTGGTTGTTGTGGGTGGCTGTTCACAAATCTAAATGTGTATTTGAACCCAATAATGTTTGAATTCATGAAGTTTAAGCTGCCTATCTATCATTGTTTTTTAAACCAATGGACAGCCAGTGAAAAATGCGCCCTGACAACAGCTGCATAGTGCGGATCCCAGTGGGGCTTTTATTGCTTAATCTAATTCATGCTGATAAAAAAAAAAATCCGTAGGCCAAATGGACAAATGCTAAAAGTCGCATACTTTTGATAGACTTAAAGGGGCAATCTGTAGTTGCTACATCCATTTTTTTAATTTAAAAATTATATATACAGTGCCTGTCAAAAGATTGGACACCCCTACTCATTCCAGAGTTGCTCTTTATTTGGACTATTTTCTACATTGTACATTCATCAAAACTATGAAATACATATGGAATCACATAGTAACCAAAAAGTGTTAAATAAATCAAAATATATTTAATATTTAAGATTCTTCAAAGTAGCCACCCTTTGCCTTGATGACAGCTTTGCACACTTTACTGATGTATTTTATGACTGCCTTTATTTTGCCATCTGTGAATATATTATTCAATGCATTTCTATGGGCAATAGTAGGAAAGGCCAAATTCAATATTTTATCAAATAGTGTTTTAATCTTTGTATATACATATACCTAAAGGGGGTCCTAAAATTCTAAATCAAATAGCAAAGTGATCCAGGGTACGACCATCTTAAAACAACCCACCCCCAATGGCTTAGACTGTTATTAACATAATGTTATACTGTATGTTGACAATTATTTCAAAATAAGTCTCATAATTCATAGTTAGAGACTTTTGCGAAAGAAAGCCACGAGAAAGCCACGTGTTTCAACGCATGCCACCGGAAACGGAACCCAACAAAATAGATATCTTAGGATGGAGGATCTACTGAAGTTGAGAAATGTAAATCCTGTAGCAAATCAAATCAAATCAAATATATTTATATAACCCTTCGTACATCAGCTGATATCTCAAAGTGCTGTACAGAAACCCAGCCTAAAACCCCAAACAGCAAGCAATGCAGGTGTAGAAGCATGGTGGCTAGGAAAAACTCCCTAGAATGGCCAAAACCTAGGAAGAAACCTAGAGAGGAACCAGGCTATGAGGGGAGGCCCTCTTCTGGCTGTGCCGGGTGGAGATTATAACAGAACATGGCCAAGATGTTCAAATGTTCATAGATGACCAGCATGGTCAAATAATAATAATCACAGTAGTTGTAGAGGGTGCAGAAAGTCAGCACCTCAGGAGTAAATGTCAGTTGGCTTTCCATAGCCGATCATTAAGAGTATCTCTACCATTCCTGCTATCTCTAGAGAGTTGAAAACAGCAGGTATGGGACAGGTAGCACGTCAGGTGAACAGGTCAGGGTTCCATAGCTGCAGGCAGAACAGTTGAAACTGGAGCAGCAGCACGGCCAGGTGGACTGGGGACAGCAAGGAGTCATCATGCCAGGTAGTCCTGAGGCATGGTCCAAGGGCTCAGGTCCTCCGAGAGAGAGAAAGAAAGAGAGAAAGAGAGAATTAGGGAGAGCATACTGAAATTCACACATGACACCGGATAAGACAGGAGAAGTACTCCAGATATAACAAACTGACCCTAGCCCCCTGACACATAAACTACTGCAGCATAAATACTGGAGGCTGAGACAGGAGGGGTCAGGAGACACTCTGGCCCCATCCGATGATACCTCCGGACAGGGCCAAACAGGCAGGATATAACCCCACCCACTTTGCCAAAGCACAGCCCTCACACCACTAGAGGGATATCTTCAACCACCAACTTACCATCCTGAGACAAGGCCGAGTATAGCCAACAAAGATCTCTGCCACGGCACAACCCAAGGGGAGGCGCCAACCCAGACAGGAAAATCACGTCAGTGACTCAACTCACTCAAGTGACGTACTCCTCCTAGGGACGCCATGGAAAAGCACCAGTAAGCCAGTGACTCAGCCCCTGTAACAGGATTAGAGGTAGAGAATACCAGTGGAGAGAGGGGGAACTGGCCAGGCAGAGATAGCAAGGGCTGTTCGTTGCTCCAGAGCTTTTCCGCTCACCTTCACACTCCTGGGCCAGACTACACTCAATCATATGACCCACTGAAGAGATGAGTCTTCAGTAAAGACTTAGTGGTTGAGACCGAGTTTGCGTCTCTCACATGGGTAGGCAGACCATTCCATAAAAATAGAGCTCTATAGGAGACAGCCCTGCCTCCAGCTGTTTGCTTAGAAATTCTAGGGACAATTAGGAGGCCTGCGTCTTGTGACCGTAGCGTACGTGTAGCTATGTACGGCAGGACCAAATCGGAAAGATAGGTAGGAGCAAGCCCATGTAATGCTTTGTAGGGTCGCTGTAACAGGAAGCCAGTGTAGGGAGGCTAGCACTGGAGTAATATGATCAATTTTTGGGGGTTCTAGTCAGGATTCTAGCAGCCGTATTTAGCACTAACTGAAGTTTATTTAGTGCTTTAACCGGGTGGCCCGGTAAGTAGAGCATTGCAGTAGTCTAACCTAGAAGTATCAAAAGCATGGATTCATTTTTCTGCATCATTTTTGGAGAGAAAGTTTCTGATTTTTGCAATGTTACGTAGATGGAAAAAGGCTGTCCTTGAAACAGTCTTGATATATTGTCAAAAGAGAGATCAGGGTCCAGAGTAACGCCGAGGTCCTTCACAGTTTTATTTGAGACGACTGTACAACCATCAAGATTAATTGTCAGATTCAACAGAAGATGTCTTTGTTTCTTGGGACCTAGAACAAGCATCTCTGTTTTTTCCGAGTTTAAAAGTAGAACGTTTGCAGCCATCCACTTCCTTATGTCTGAAACACAGGCTTCTAGCGAGGGTAATTTTGGGGCTTCACCATGTTTCATTGAAATGTACAGCTGTGTGTCATCCGCATAGCAGTAAAAGTTAACATTATGTTTTGGAATGACAACCCAAAGAGGTAAAATATATAGTGAAAACAATAGTGGTCCTAAAACGGAACCTTGAGGAACACCGAAATTTACAGTTGATTTGTCAGAGGACAAACCATTCACAGAGACAAACTGATATCTTTCCGACAGATAAGATCTAAACCAGGCCAGAACTTGTCCGTGTAGACCAATTTGGGTTTCCAATCTCTCCAAAAGAACGTGATGATCGATGGTATCAAAAGCAGCACTAAGGTCTAGGAGCACGAGAACACATGCAGAGCCTCGGGTCTGACGCCATTAAATGGTAATTTACCACCTTCACAAGTGCAGTCTCAGTGCAAGTCAAGACGGTTTCTCTCTCTCTCTCTCTCTCTCATTATTGTTCTTGCTTGTTCACCCTCACTTGCTCTTAGGCTCTCTCTCTCAAATATATGGTAAATGTGATAGAACAATGTGATAGAACATTAGTCTCTCTCTCTCTTTTCCTAGTTTAACATTCATAAATATTTATTGTCATTTAGTAAAAGAGCTCTTTCCAATCTTTCTCTGACAAAACCAAGGATGCATAACGTAGCACGTGGTTGTCTCAGGACTACTTTACTGATTACTTGACTTAGTCACAGGTAACACTAGGTCACAGATTCAGCCTATAAACATGACTTAAGGTCGTTTGTATATTTGACATATTACCCGTATGAATAAAAATAAAAATGTATTAACATTTTAATTTTAATATCATATTTTTCAGTGCTCAGTCAAATTGACACTAAGAAACAAAACTAAACAAAACCACTCACTCAGAAATCAGCATGTAGGCAAAACAGCCTGGGAGAGAGTTTGTCCAACTGCACACCATTGCAATTCAAATCACTTCTCCTGTGCCTTGCACTAGGAGGCGGCGGAGACTCGTTAATGATTTTCATTTACCCCCTAGCCAGATTAATCAAATGAGCATCGGTTCCACTCACTGTACTGAGTGACGCATTGGAAACACCGCAGGGCCTGACACTGTGGGTGGCAGCTGGGCGGTTCCAACCAAGACCAACACCGCCACCCTCTTGTGTCCTGGTGTCAGTCTTCAGTTCATAACTTAGGGCAAGTTAAGACTGACTCACTGAAACACAGTGCACAAACAAACGTGCACACCCACACAGATACTTATGTTGGTGCATGCACATGTGCACATGTGCACACACACACACACACACACACACACACACACACACACACACACACACACACACACACACACACATTGGTTCCTACACACACACACGCAATTGGTTCCTAGAGCTCTGTGAGTGTGTGTGTGTGTGTGTGTGTGTGTGTGTGTGTGTGTGTGTGTGTGTGTGTGTGTGTGTGTGTGTGTGTGTGTGAGAAAGCATGGGTGCATGTATGTGTGTTTGTGAGCATGCTTGGCAGGACCTACTGTACTAGAGACCTTTCTGGGTATCCTGGCCAAGTTGAGAGCCAACAGATCAGCAGGTTAATGTGCTATAATCAGAAACATGTTCTGCTTTAAGCAATGGTGTGTGTGTGGTTTACTAAAGCCACATGCAATGACACAAATGCATCACAATATCAAAACAACAACACAAATGAAATATGGGAGCAAAGTCATGAAAGTGGAAAAACAAACAAAGCAATAAGCACCCTGCCATTATTGTCAGAACATCTCCTAAGCTGATTGTTGCCTGGAGGTGTTCTCTTGCTGCTGATATGTAACACCTGCAGCTTGTAATTGTGGGGTAGTTTTTCAAGCTCAAGATATTTCCTAGCTACCAATGACATTAGTGCATTATAAATCATCACATATATGTTTGCGTGTGAACTCCCAAACACTTTTCAATGTCAAATTACAACTTTATTTCCTCATGATTGCTGAAATCCCAGATTCGCTGGCATATTCTCTATTCTGTGGATGACAGAGGAGCTTGTCCAAAGCCTCGCAGCTAAAAAACCTTCCAGGACTTCTAACAATTAATCATTCAGCACTGAAGGTTCCATTTGCGCAGAACGGGTCCATTTGCAACACGGCCGAATAACTGAATAAGTCAACAACAACAAGGGAGGATAATTTGTTTCCACCTCGGGGCCATTCCTCAAAATTCTCTGAAACTGAGAGAGCTAGATGCACAGTGACATGGAACACCGACACAACCGGTCCGATGGAGCTGGTGCTGAAATAGTAAAGGTGAAACATGAAGTTCATCCTTTATTATTAAGATTAAGAGCCTCTGCTTTTATTACTGAGCCAAAACAGCAACTCAAAGATCTCCAACCATAGAAGGGCCATATAGGCTATTGCGTAATCTTGTCCACCAGCCGGCTCTCTGTTGAACCGTCTGGTTTCACAGCGCCTCAGAACGGGACTTGACTGGAAGTCTATGGCAAGAGCGGATTAAACAACCGCTGGTTTTAATTGGCTGATCTCTCAGTCCATCACCATCTAGCATAACCCATAGAACCCCCACCCTCAATTGTGGACTTAAAAGCGCAAGCAGCGCAAGTGATTTTACAAAGGAGACAAAACAAAGAAGTTTGGGAAAATCTGAATGTATGCATCTTTGAAATTATTTTAACATATAAATGTTATATGCCAAAACCTATAAATAATTGTGCTTCCCAAAAATATTATGGTCAATGTGATAGAACATTTATACAGCTATAGCAGGCTCTCTCCCTCTCCTGCCTTGATTTTAACCACTTTCAAGTCTCAATTTGTTGCACTGTGTTACCAGGCACTATGTGCCAGCAATTCAAGCCTCGTGACTAGATTAGCCATTGCATGTATGATGAGAGGCCTACTTGAGAACAGGAGTGAAAGTCATTTGTCTGTCTGTCTGTCTGTCTGTCTGTCTGTCTGTCTGTCTGTCTGTCTCTGTCTGTCTGTCTGTCTGTCTGTCTCTCTGTCTCTCTCTCTCTCTCTCTCTCTGTCTCTCGTTCTGTCTCTCTCTCTGTCTCTCTCTCTGTCTCTCTCTCTCTCTCTCTCTCTCTCTCTGTCTCTCTCTCTCTCTCTCTCTCTCATTCTGTCTCTCTCTCTCTGTCTCTCTCTCATTCTGTCTCTCTCTCTCTGTCTCTCTCTCTCTCTCTCTCTCTCTCTCTGTCTCTCTCTCTCTCTCTCTGTCTCTCTCTCTCTCTCTCTCTGTCTCTCTCTCTCTCTCCCTCTCTCCCTCTCTCTCTCTCTCGTCGGAGTGCATGCTGGGAGTGCATGCTGGGAGTGAGTTGTCAAGTAGGAGTGATTGTGAGAGCGAATGGAATTTCTTTTCACTCTATCGGGTTTTGGTATGTATATATATATATATATTGATTAGTTTAGTTGTTTTAAGGGTATTTTGTTTAAACTATCACTAAGCACGTATAGGGGTGGTGGGATCTTGGCTTTGAGGTTGGTTTTTCGCTAGGGCACAACCAGCGGGCGGGGCTGGTTGCTATGGCCACTCGTGGAAATGAAGAGTTTGAAAAACTTAGTCGGAGGCATGGAGTAAAGATTCCTGCTGCGGCCGGGTGTTCAGTGGAAGAATGTAGCTTGGCTGTGGGTGCTATCATTGGTTATGATAGCATCAAATCAGCCTCAAGGATGAATAGCGCTGTAGTGATATTCTTAGATTCAATTGAAAAGGTGAATAAAATAGTTGAGAGGGGTGTTGTGTTGCGGGAGACACAGACGCCGGTATTTCCGCTTATGAATCCGGCGAAGAAAGTTATGCTTTCTAACGTGCCACCATTTGTTAGAGATGAAGTGTTAGAGCGAGAGTTATCTCGTCATGGTCAAATCGTATCTACAATAAAGAAGGTTCTTTTTGGATGTAAATCTCCGTTGTTGAAACATGTCGTGTCTCATAGGAGGCAAGTGCATATGATTTAAAAAAAGGAAGGAGATGAACTGAATTTAGCGTTTAGTTTTAAGATTGATGGATTTGATTATGTCTTCTATGCATCTACTGAATCAATGAAATGTTTTGGATGTGGAAGAGAGGTGCATTTGGTGCGTAATTGTCCCGAGAATGAGCGAGCTGAGCCTGGTAGTAGCTTTAGTGCGGGTGCAAATAATGCACCACCGCGAAGGGATGAAAATAATACGGGTGCAGGGAAAGAGAGAAGGTGGGCAGATGTGGTTGGAAAAGTAGGAGAGGAAGGCAGTGTGAATACGGGGGCAATTGTGGTAGAACAGAACAAAGAGGGAGGGGAAACAGTAGGTAAGATTGCGACTGCCGTCGCTGAGGTGGTGCTGGAAAATGAAATTGGAAGTCAAGAGGAGATTGAAATAACGGAAAAGGAAGCGGATGTTTTCAAAATACCGAGGAGTAAAAGGAAGAATTTAAGGGGTAGTGAAGGGTCTAATTCTAAGAGAAAGGTAGAGAGTGATAAATCAGCTGAAGATGAACAAGTTGTAGAGATGGTGGAGTATTCTTCTGGGGAGGATAGCGAGAGTGAGTCATCTGACGCGTCACAACAATATAGTGAGATAAATGGGGTGGAAGGGAGGTATGGGATCGAGAGGATATGTCAATTTCTGAAGTTGACAAAAGGGAAGAAATATATGCAGGATTACAATGTAACTGATTTTTCCCTGAACGTGAATTGTTTATTGAATCAGCAAAGTTTCTGATGTCAAAAATTACAGGGGGAAGTTTGAAAAGCCCTGAAATTGCTAGACTCAAGAAAGTGGTCACGAGAGTGATAAGTGATGTAAATTCTAAAGAAAATGAAAGAGTTCAGTTGCAGTTTTAACTCTGTAAAGAGATGTGGTAGCTGTATCTTCCTCTGTATATTTTTTTTTATCCATGAGCAGTTTTAAGATCTCTTCTTTAAATGTAAATGGGGCAAGAGATGTTAAAAAAAGAGCCATGGTGTATGAGTTAATTAGGGGAAAGGGAAGTGACATCATTTTTCTACAAGAAACTCATAGTAATTTGGAAAATGAAGTTATGTGGCAACAGGAGTGGGGGGGGACAGTGGTGTGTAGTCATAAAAACTCAAAAAGTGGGGGTGTGGTTATCTTGTTCTCAAAAGGGTTTTTGCCTTTGTCATATGAGGTTGAAGAGATAGTTGAGGGGAGGTTATTAAAAGTTAGAGCAAGGTATGAAAACATCACTATGTGTCTGATAAATGTATATGCCCCAGCGGTGACAGTTGAGAGGGTATGTTTTTTAGAGACATTATCAAATACCATTGAGAAATGTAACAAAGATTATTTGTTTATTGCTGGGGATTTTAACTGCACAGTTAGTGATTTAGATAGAAATCACCAAGAACCTCATATAGCCTCAAGGACGTTTTTAAAACGCCTTATTGTAACAAATGAATTGTGTGATATTTGGCGGAGTCAACATGTAGGAACAAGGCAGTACACCTGGGCGCATGTGAGAGAGAACATCATCTCTATGGCCAGGTTAGATAGGTTTTATGTTTTTGAGCATCAATCTCAGGTCTGTAAATCAAGTGTGATAACTCCAGTGGGATTTTCTGATCATTGTTTAATAACAGAGGTGGTGTTCATTAACGATGTAAAACCCAAAAGCGCATACTGGCATTTTAATATAACTTTATTGAGTGATGCTCACTTCAGGAACTGTTTCAGTTTTTTTTGGGAGAGGTGGAGGTCTCAAAAGGCCAGTTTTGTATCCCTTCAACAATGGTGGGATATAGGGAAAATCCAGATTCAACAATTTTGTATTCAAAACACGAGGAATGTCACCAAGGATATCACCAGATCAATGAAAGCCCTAGAGATTGAAATAGTGGAACTCATGACGTTGGTTGAGACCACAGGAGATCGAGGCCATACTCAGGTCCTCAAGAGGAGAAAAGCTGCATTGGCAGACCTGCTGGGTATCAGAGCACAGGGGGCACTGGTGAGAAGTAAATTTCAGGGAATATCTGAAATGGATGCCTCATCCAAATATTTCTTTGGTTTAGAGAAAAAGAATGGACAAAGAAAAATTATTCATTGTCTCAAATCAGCTATTGGACAAGAGCTCACTAGCCCTAGTGAAATTAGAAAGAGGGCAGTAGAGTTCTATGCTGAGCTCTACAAGTGTGAATATAAAGAGGACAAAACAGTGAAACAGCAGTTCTTTGATGGGCTCCCAAAGGTGGCTGCAGAAGCTCAGGTTGAGCTTGAGCAACCATTGTCTTAGCAGGATTTATACACTGCATTAAAAGGAATGGAAAATGGAAGGGCACCAGGCATTGATGGGCTTCCCGTTGACTTTTTTAAGTCTTTTTGGGCTATGTTGGGAGAGGATTGGTTAGAAGTAGCTAATGATAGTTTAACCGGAGGGTTACTACCAATAAGCTGCAGAAGGGCTGTCCTCACCCTACTGCCCAAAAAAGGGTGACCCGAGGGAGGTGAAGAACTGGAGGCCGGTGGCTTTATTGTGCACTGATTATAAGATATTGTCAAAGGCTTTGTCCAACAGGCTGAGGGAGGTGATGGGGCAAATCATACATACGGATCAGTCCTACTGTGTTCCTGGCAGGCAGATAGGGGATAACATTCCTCTGATTCGTGATTTTTTGGATGTCTCTAGGGCTATTGGGTTGGATGCTGGTCTAATTTCAATTGATCAGGAAAAGGCATTTGACCGAGTTGAACATCAATATTTATGGCACACGTTTGAGGCGTTTGGGTTCAGCTCTGGTTTTATTGCCATGATAAAGGTGATATATGGTGACATTGAAAGTGTATTGAAAGTTAACGGTGGTTTGAGTGCTCCTTTTAAAGTGTGTAGAGGTATTAGGCAGGGATGTTCTATGTCAGGGATGTTATATGCCATTGCTATAGAGCCACTACTAAATAGCATTAGAAGTCGCATTGCAGGGGTGTGCCTTTCAGAGGATATTCCTCCTATTCGTCTCTCAGCCTATGCTGATGATGTAGTTGTGCTAGTGAAAAATCAAGCGGAGGTGGATAGCTTGAGTCTAATGGTTGATCGTTTTAGGGAATATCCTCTGCAAAGGTAAATTGGGAAAAGAGTTGTGCTTTACAGATTGGAGAATGGTCTGGAGGGATCATGGCTTTGCCAGGGGGGCTAGAATGGTGTAAGGGAGGTTTTAAGTATCTTGGAGTGTACCTAGGAGATGAGGGGACTATGGAAAAAAATTGGAGTGGGGTGGTTGAAATGGTGGAAGGGAGGATGAGGAGATGGCGTTGGTTATTATCTCGTATGTCATATAGGGGGCGCACTATTATAGTTAACAATGTGATTGCCTCTGCACTGTGGCATCGGTTGTCAGTTTTAGAACCACCATCTGGCCTTCTGGCTAAGATACAGGCAATTATTGTGGATTTCTTTTGGGATAAATATCACTGGGTTCCACAAAGTGTTTTGTATTTGTCAAAAGAGGAGGGGGGACAAGGTCTTGTACATCTTGCTAGTAGGGCTGCTGCTTTCCGGTTTCAGTTTATTCAAAGGTTTGCGGAAAATGGACCGGAAAATGCCGGAAATTTATGGACCGGAAAATGTGGTGTGGAGAGGGGTGGCAGGTCTTATATTACAGCGGGTTGGAGGATTAGGTTTAAAGAAGGCTTTATTTCTGGTTGATAGTAGCCAGATTTCTAGGGAGGGAGTACCTCCGTTTTACAGAGGCCTTCTCAGAGTGTGGAGCATAATGAAGGTGTCCAGACGAACTTCAGCGGAGTCAGTGCATTGGCTGTTGGAGGAACCTCTGGTGCATGGGGCAAGACTGGATTGTACAACTGCAGCTGTTCCACATTTCTCCAAGATTCTGGTGAAGGGGAAAATCATCACCTTAAGACAGTTAATGGCCATGGCTGGGCCCGCCTTAATGGATGGAAGACGGGTGGAAGAACATTTGGGGATGAGGTCGGAAAGGATTGTCGGACAAATGCTGGGGAGCTGTAGGAAGGCTCTGTCAGCGGAAGAATGGGGTATGCTTAGTAGCCACAAGAAGAAGGTGCAAGATGAAGACGTCTCATTTCCAAAACTAGGGATTACACCAAATATCCCAGAGTCAGAAAGAAAGGCGTTATTGCTGGATTTGAGAGGGTTGCAGGAGGTGGGTTTGGATGAGGTGAATGGGAAGGACTTGTATAGGGGGTGTGTCAAGGTGTTGAATAAAGATAAATTGAAAAATAGAAAAGACACTCCATGGAGGGTAAAATTGGGCATTGATGACAAGGTAAAGCCAGCATGGAGAGCACTGTACAAGCCACCGTTACAAAAGGGTACTGGTGATATGCAATGGAGGGTTTTACATGGCATCATTGCAGTTAATGCTTTTGTATCTGTTATTAACTCAGATGTTAGAGATGGATGTCCTTTTTGTAATATAAGAGAAACCATTTTTCACTGTTTTATGGAGTGTGAGAGGATAAAACCTCTATTGGAAATGCTGGAATCTTTGTTTAAAGCTGTAGGGGAGTTTTTCAATAACACTGTTTTTATTTTGGGGTTTCAATATAGTAAACAACAGCAAAGAAAATTACAAATGTTCAATTTTATTTTGGGACAAGCTAAGATGTCAATTTTTCTGAGTAGGAAACATAAGATAGAAACGGGATATGGGCAGGATGTAAGATGTGTTTTTAAAGGATTAGTGAAAGCAAGAATAAAAGTAGATTTTGAGTTATTTTCAGCTGTAAAAGATCTCCTATTATTTGAGGAGAAGTGGGCCTACGAAGGAGCGCTTTGTTTTGTAGAGGAGGGGAAATT
Organism: Oncorhynchus tshawytscha; assembly: GCF_018296145.1. Lineage (NCBI taxonomy): Eukaryota > Metazoa > Chordata > Actinopteri > Salmoniformes > Salmonidae > Oncorhynchus > Oncorhynchus tshawytscha. The sequence goes on from NC_056435.1 coordinate 74,405,880, forward strand.
ATTTTTTGCTGATGAAATAAGTTGAATGTATATGTTATGTATTTATTTTTGTTTAGGAATTAAATTTGTTGTTTCATTTCTGAAAAGGCAGTGTGTCATTATTTATGTTAACACTTGAGTAAAAAATAAAGGTTTTATAAAAACTCAAACTCTCTCTCTCGTTCTGTCTCTCTCTCTCTCGCTCTCTCTCTCTCTCTCTCTCTCTGTCTCTCGTTCTGTCTCTCTCTCTCTCTCGTTCTGTCTCTCTCTCTGTCTCTCTCTCTCTCTCTCTCTCTCTCTCTCTCTGTCTCTCGTTCTGTCTCTCTCTCTCTCTCGTTCTGTCTCTCTCTCTCTGTCTCTCTCTCTCTCATTCTGTCTCTCTCTCTCTGTCTCTCTCTCTCTCTGTCTCTCTCTCTCTCTCGTTCTGTCTCTCTCTCTATCTCGTTCTGTCTCTCTCTCTCTGTCTCTCGTTCTGTCTCTCTCTGTCTCTCTCTCTCTCTCTCTCTGTCTCTGTCTGTCTCTCGTTCTGTCTGTCTTTCTCTCTCTGTCTCTGTCTCTCTCTCTCTCTCTTTTAGTCTCAGGTTTAAAGGGAAGCTGGGGGATAAAAGGGTCCCACGTGAAACACTTTGGCGGCTTTATCTCTCTATGTGTATGTGTCTGTGTGTGTATGTCTGAGAGGCTCTCGTATCCTCATTATGCGCACATAAGAGTGTGTGCCCTCTCCCGCCCAAGTGAACGCGACCCGGCATATGTTTCCAGCTGATTAAACACAGCTTTGAGTGGTTTCCACGACAACACCATACCAAAATATGGAGACGTGACAATTATGTTAAGCCTGGAGGAAATAACGTTACAACGGAGAGTTAAGAAGCATAAGTGAACGTCTCTCGCTCTCTCTCTCTGTTAGAGTGTCTATCGCAATGGAATCCTTTGAGAATTCTAACAGAGGTGTGTTTGAAATGTTAAATGTGAGGCCTACTCTCTGGTATTTGACCGCTTCAAACACTTTTGAAAAGCTTCACTTTTGGATTCAACAAAACAGGGACATACATTTCAATTTCAAGCAGTGGTAGTGTGAAGGTTGCAGAAGGCCAAACATTCTTACTGTAGAAGGTGTGATGATTCCATTAAACACAGCCACTGTTTTGTCCGTATCCTAAAGTCTAGGCGATGTATACTGGACATGTAATATAAAAAAGCATCAGACAGTATTTCCATTCCTTTTCCTTTCACAACACCTTCCGAATAAATAAATCATACAGTACATTTATCTTTTTTTCTCTCATTCCCTCGTTCCATTTCTTCCACCATGAAACACCTCATTCAGCCCTTATCAGAATGTGCTAGGGGCTACCCAAACACATCTTTCCTATTCGTTATCTGGACTCAAAGAGGCACAATCAGAGCTGGCTGTCTGCACATGGTGCGTGTGTGAGTCTGTGTGCACTTCTGTGTGTGTGTCTCCGTGTATGTTTGTATGTATTAACACGTGTGTGTGTGTGCGTGTGCGTGTGTGTGTGTGGAACAGCTGTCTGCGTGGGTTTTCTCCGCTGCTACGCTCCGACTGCAAATGATGCACCCTGTCAGAAAGAACCAATAGGTTTCTGTGGGCCGTCACAGCATGGCACAGTGATAAGAGAGTCGAGGAGACGCTTGGCTGAGATCTGACACTGCAGGGGAGGTGCAGCGACACTGCCCTGAAGCCGCCTAGGGCCGTGGTGAAGGCTGTCACAGGCATCACCCCTTTCTCTATCATTATATTTGTCTGTCCATTTCTATCTTTGCTTTAAAATTGGATTGGCAAGTGCATGCCACTGTGGTCTGGTCTGATAATTCAAAAGCAGAGATGTTGCTGTCTTTTGTCATCAAATCAAATCAAATTTGTCACATGCGTCGTAAACAACAGGTGTAGACTAACAATGAAATGCTTACTTACGGGTCCTTTTCCAACAATGCAGAGTTAAAGATAAAGAATAAATGCACAGTGAATAATGAATAACGAGTAAAAGTAACCTTACTATATACAGGGAGTACCAGTACCGAGCAGCAGCTCGGTGAGTAGCAGCAGCGTATGTGGTGAGTGTGAATGTGTGTGTGAGTGTGTGTGTGGCATCAGTATGCATGTGTGCGCATGCTATGTGTGTGTGTATGTATATGTGTGTTGGGATGCCAGTGTAAGTATGTGTGAATGTGTGCATAGTCAGTGCAAAAAAGGGTCAATGCAGGTAGACCGGGTAGCCATTATTTAAATATATATTTAACTAGACAACTCAGTTAAGAACAAATTTTCATTTACAATGACTGCCTACCCCAGCCAACTGTGCGTCACCCTATGATGGCCAGATGTGATGCAGCCTGGATTCAAACCAGGTACTGCAATGATACCTCTTGCACTGAGATGCAGTGTCTTAGACCACGGCGCCACTCTGGAGCCCCATTTAATGAGCTATTTAGCAGTCTTGTTTAGTAGTCTCATGGCTTGGGGGTAGAAGCTGTTCAGGGTCTTGTTGGTTCCTGACTTGGTGCACCGGTACCGCTTGCCGTACGGTAGCAGTGAGAACAAGTCTATGGCTTGTGTGGCTGGGGTCTTTGACAATTTTTTGGGCCATAATAGATCCTTTGTGATGTGGACACTGAGGAACTTGAAGCTCTCGACCCCCTCCACTACAGCCCCATCAATGTGGATGGAGGCATGCTTGCCCCTCCATTACCTATAGTCCACGATCAGCTCATTTGTCTTGCTGATGTCAAGGGAGAGGTTGTTGTTCTGGCACCACACTACAAGGTCACTGACCTTCTCCCTATAGGCTGCCTAATCTTCATCGGTGATCAGTCCTACCACCGTCATGTCATCAGCAACTTCATGATGGTGTTGGAGTTGTGCTGTCATGGGTGAACACAGAGTACTGGAGGGGACTAAGCACACACAACTGAGAGGCCCCCGTGTTGATGGTCAGCGTGGCGGATGTGTTGTTGCCTAGCCTCACCGCCTGGGGGCGGCCTGTCAGGAGGTCCAGGATCCAGTTGCAAAGGGAGGTGTACAGTCCCAGGGTCGTGAGCTTAATGATAAGCTTGGAGGGGAATAAAGATTGCGTCACCTGTGCATCTGTTGGGCCAGTATGCGAATTGGAGTGGGTCCAGGGTGTCTGGGATGATGGTGTTGATGTGAGCCATGACCAGCCTTTCAAAGCATTTCATGGCTATAGAGTGCTATGAGACGATAGTAATTTAGGCATGTTAACTTGGCGTTTTTGGGCACGGGGACTATGGTGGTCTGTTTAAAACATGTTGGTATTATAGACCCGGTCAGAAATAGGTTGAAAATGCCAGTGAAGACACTTGGCAGCTGATCTTCTCATGCTCTGAGTAAGCGTCCTGGTATTCCACCCTGTGGCCTTGTTACCTTGTTTAAAGGTCACACAGTCATCCTGAACAGCTGGTGCCTGGTGCTCTCATGTATGATTCAGTGTTGCTTGCCTCGAAGCGAGCATAGAACGCATTTAGCTTGTCTGGTAGGCTTGCATCGCTGGGTAGCTCACGACTGGGTTTCCCTTTGTAATCCATGATAGTTTGCAAGCACTGACACATCCAACAAGCTTGAGAACCGACGTAGTAGGATTCGATCTTAGTCCTGTATTGACGCTTGACTGTTTGATGGCTCGTCTGAGTTCGTAGCGGGATTTCTTATGAGTCCGGATTAATTTCTTATAAGAGTCCGATGTTAACTGTGATCCACGGCTTCTGGTTGGGGTATGTTCGTACTGTCACTGTGGGGAAGACATCGTCAATGTATTTATTAATGAAGCCGGTGACTGATGTGGTAAACTCCTTAATTTTATTGGATAACTTAGCATCCACTTCATTGGAAAACTTCCGTATAGAGTGCGTTACTGGTATTTCCTGTTTGAGTTTTTGCTTGTAAGCAGGAATCAGGAGGATAAAGTTGTGGTCTGATTTTCCAAAGGGAGGACAAGGGAGGGCCTTGTATGAGTTGCTGTGTTTGGTGTAAAGGTGATCAAGAGTTTTGTTTCAAGTTTCAAGGTTTAATGTCACAGTGAAATGTTTTTCTTGCAAACTCAAAACCCAACATTGCAATAATCAATAATAATGTATTAATAGAAAACCCCCACCAGAAATAAGAATAGGAAATATGAAATACACAAAAAGTAAGTAAGTAAGCATACTCTACACAGGAAATACTTAAAAAAGTCAGTTGAAATACCATATTTACATGTGGAGGGATGCTGGAGTGATGGAGGTAGATATGTATAGGGGTAAGGTGACAAGGCAACAGGATATAAGATAAACAGAGTAGCAACAGCTATAATGTGAGTGGGTGTGCGGGTGTGTAGAGTAAATATAAATGTATGTGCATATTATATGTGAGTGAGCAGATGAAGGAGTGAGTGTTTGTGTGTGGTGGAGTGACAGTGTGAGTGTGTAGGGCCCTGTGAGTGTGCATGGAGACAGGGCAAAGATTGAAATAAAAGGTCAATAAAGATGCAAGGTTATCTCAGATTGTCTGTGTAGCTATATTGTTAGCTATTTATCAGTCATATTGCTTGGGGATAGAAGCAGTTCAAGAGCCTGTTGGTGTCAGACTTGATGCACATGTACCTCTTGCCGTCCGGCAGCAGAGAACATAGTTTATGACTTTATGGGTGGTTGGAGTCTTTGCCTCCAGTTGCACAGGTGACATGCTGGTAAGAATGAGGTAAAACAGATATCAGTGTTCCTGCATTCAAATCACCGGCCATGAGAAACACCTCCTCTGAATGTGCATTTACTTGTTTGCTTATGGCCCTATACAGCTCGTTGGGTGTGGTCTTAGTGATAGCATCGATTTGTGGTGGTAATTAGACAGCTACGAAAAATCTAAATGAAAACTCTTGGTAACTAATATGGTCTGCAGCTTATCATGATGTATTCTAACTCAGGCTAGCAAAAACCAGAGACTTCCTTAACATTAGAGATTGCGCACAAGCTGTTGTTAACAAAGATACACACCTATCCGCCTCTCGCCTTATCAGAGTCTGCCGACCGGTCTTGACGATATATAGAAAAACCAGCAAATTGTATATCCATGTCTTCGTTCAGCCACAGGTCCGAGAAACATAGGATATTCGTTTTTCAGATCCCGTTGATAGGAGAGTCTCGAATGAAGCTCATCCAATTTGTTCTCCAGTGACTGCATGTTAGCCAACAAAACAGAAGGCAATGGTAGTCTACATGATTGTCGACGTAGTCTCACCATGACACTGCCTAGCTTGCCTCTCTTTCGAGTACTGTGATCAGAGCCTGGTTCGGGGTAAGCAGAACATCCAGCGCTGCTTGAAGTAGAAATCTTCATCCAAATCGAGGTTAGTGATTGCTGTTCTGATGTACAAAAGTTTTTTCGGTGATACGATATGATGGCGGAAACATTATTTACAAAAAAAGTTAAGAACAGCAAATCAAAACAATCAAATCAAATGTATTTATATAGCCCTTTGTACATCAGCTGATATCTCAAAGTGCTGTACAGAAGCCCAGCCTAAAACCCCAAACAGTAAGCAATGCAGGTGTTGAAGCACGTTGGCTAGGAAAAACTCCCTGGAAAGGCCCAAACCTAGGAAGAAACCTAGAGAGGAATCAGGCTATGAGGGGTGGCCAGTCCTCTTCTGGCTGTGCCGGGTGGAGATTATAACAGAACATGGCCAAGATCTTCAAATGTTCATAAATGACCAGCATGATCAAATAATAGGTCTGGGACAGGTAGCACGTCCAGTGAACAGGTCAGGATTCCATAGCCGCAGGCAGAACAATTGAAACTGGAGCAGCAGCACGGCCAGGTGGACTGGGGACAGCAAGAAGTCATCATGCCAGGTAGTCCTGAGGCATGGTCCAAGGGCTCAGGTCCTTCGAGAGAGAGAAAGAAAGAGAGAAAGAGAGAATTAGAGAGAGCATACTGAAATTCACATAGGACAATGGATAAGAAAGGAAAAGTACTCCAGATATAACAAACTGACCCTAGCCCCCTGACACATAAACTACTGCAGCATAAATACTGGAGGCTGAGACAGGAGGGGTCAGGAGACACTGTGGCCCCATCCAATGATACCCCCGGACAGGGCCAAACAGGCAGGATATGACCCCACCCACTTTGCCAAAGCACAGCCCCCACACCACTAGAGGGATAGAGGGATATCTTCAACCACCAACTTACCATCCTGAGACAAGGCCGAGTATAGCCCACAAAAATCTCCGCTACGGCACAACCCAAGGGGGGGGTGCCAACCCAGACAGGAAGATCACATCAGTGACTCAACCCACTCAAGTGACGCACCCCTCCTAGGGACGGCATGACAGAGCACCAGTAAGCCAATGACTCAGCCCCTGTCATAGGGTTGGAGGCAGAGAATCCCAGTGGAAAGAGGGGAACCGGCCAGGTAGAGACAGCAAGGGCTGTTAGTTGCTCCAGAGCCTTTCCGTTCACCTTCCCACTCCTGGGCCAGACTACACTCAATCATATGACCCACTGAAGAGATGAGTCTTCAGTAAAGACTTAGTGGTTGAGACCAAGTTTGCGTCTCTCACATGGGTAGGCAGACCATTCCATAAAAATGGAGCTCTATAGGAGGAAGCCCTGCCTCCAGCTGTTTGCTTAGAAATTCTAGGGACAATTAGGAGGCCTGCGTCTTGTGACCGTAACGTACGTGTAGGTATGTACGGCAGGACGAAATCAGAGAGATAGCCCATGTCATGCTTTGTAGGTTAACAGTAAAACCTTGAAATCAGCCCTTGCCTTGACAGGAAGATAATGTAGGGAGGCTAGCACTGGAGTAATATGATCATTTTGTTTTGTTCTAGTCAGGATTCTAGCAGCCGTATTTAGCACTAACTGAAGTTTATTTAGTGCTTTATCCGGGTAGCCGGAAAGTAGAGCATTGCAGTAGTCTAACCTAGAAGTAACAAAAGCATGGATTCATTTTTCTGCATCATTTTTGGACAGAAAGTTTAGGATTTTTGCAATGTTACCTAGATGGAAAAAAGCTGTCCTTGAAACAGTCTTGATATGTTCGTCAAAAGAGAGATCAGGGACCAGAGTAACGCCAAGGTCCTTCACAGTTTTATTCGAGACGACTGTACAACCATCAAGATTAATTGTCAGATTCAACAGAAGATGTCTTTGTTTCTTGGGATGTAGAACAAGCATCTCTGTTTTGTCCGAGTTTAAAAATATAAAGTTTGCAGCCATCCACTTCCTTATGTTTGAAACACAGGCTTCTAACGAGGGCAATTTTGGGGCTTCACCATGTTTCATTGAAATGTATAGCTGTGTGACATCTGCATAGCAGTGGAAGTTAACATTGTGTTTTCGAATGACATCCCCAAGAGGTAAAATATATAGTGAAAACAATAGTGGTCCTAAAATGGAACCTTGAGGAACACCGAAATTTTCAGTTGATTTGTCAGAGGACAAACCATTCACAGAGACAAACTGATATCTTTCCGACAGATAAGATCTAAACCAGGCCAGAACTTGTCCGTGTAGACCAATTTGAGTTTCCAATCTCTCCAAAAGAATGTGGTGATCGATGGTAACAAAAGCAGCACTAAGGTCTAGGAGCACGACGACAGATGCAGAGCCTAGGTATGATGCCATTAAAAGGTTATTTACCACCTTCACAAGTGCAGTCTCAGTGCTATGATGGGGTCTAAAACCAGACTGAAGCATTTCGTATACATTGTTTGTGTTCAGGATGGCAGTGAGTTGCTGCGCAACAGCCTTTTCTAAAATTTTGGAGAGGAATGGAAGATTCGATATAGGCCGATAGTTTTTTATATTTTCTGGGTCAAGGTTTGGCTTTTTCAAGAGAGGCTTTATTACTGCCACTTTTAGTGAGTTTGGTACACATCCGGTGGATAGAGAGCCGTTTATTGTGTTCAACATAGGATGGCCAAGCACAGGAAGCAGCTCTTTCAGTAGTTTAGTTGGAATAGGGTCCAGTAGGCAGCTTGAAGGTTTAGAGGCCATGATTATTTTCATCATTGTGTCAAGAGATATAGTACTAAAACACTTGAGTGTCTCTCTTGATCCTCAGTCCTGGCAGAGTTGTGCAGACTCAGGACAACTGAGCTATGAAGGAATACCCCTGATTTAAAGAGGAGTCCGTAATTTGCTTTCTAATAATCATGATCTTTTCCTCAAAGAAGTTCATGAATTTATTACTGCTGAAGTGAAAGCCATCCTCACTTGGGGAATGCTGCTTTGTAGTTAGCTTTGCGACAGTATCAAAAATATATTTCGGATTGTTCTTATTTTCCTCAATTAAGTTGGAAAAATAGGATGATCGAGCAGCAGTAAGGGCTCTTCGATACTGCACGGTACTGTCTTTCCAAGCTAGTCGGAAGACTTCCAGTTCGGTGTGGCGCCATTTCCGTTCCAATTTTCTGGAAGCTTGCTTCAGAGCTCGGGTATTTTCTGTATACCAGGGAGCTAGTTTCTTATGAGAAATGTTTTTTGTTTTTAGGGGTGCAACTGCATCTAGGGTATTGCGCAAGGTTAAATTGAGTTCCTCAGTTAGGTGGTTAACTGATTTTTGTCCTCTGATGTCATTGGGTAGGCAGAGGGAGTCTGGAAGGGCACCAAGGAATCTTTGTGTTGTTTGTGAATTTTTGCACGACTTTTGATGCTCCTTGGTTGGGGTCTGAGCAGATTATTTGTTGCAATTGCAAACGTAATAAAATGGTGGTCCGATAGTCCAGGATTATGAGGAAAAAAATTAAGATCCACAACATTTATTCCAAGGGACAAAACTAGGTCCAGAGCATGACTGTGACAGAGAGTAGGTCCAGAGACATGTTGGACAAAACCCACTGAGTCGATGATGGCTCCGAAAGCCTTTTGGAGTGGGTCTGTGGACTTTTCCATATTAAAGTCACCAAAAATTAGAATATTATCTGCTATGACTACAAGGTCCGTTAGGAATTCAGGGAACTCAATGAGGAACGCTGTATATGGCCCAGGAGGCCTGTAAAAAGTAGCTATAAAACGTGATTGAGTAGGCTGCATAGATTTTATGACTAGAAGCTCAAAAGACGAAAACGTCATTTTTTTTTGCAAATTGAAATTTTCTATCGTAAATGTTAGCAATACCTCCGCCTTTGCGGGATGCACGGGGATATGGTCACTAGTGTAACCAGGAGGTGAGGCCTAATTTAACACAGTAAATTCATCAGGCTTAAGCCATGTTTCAGTCAGGCCAATCACATCAAGATTATGATCAGTGATTAGTTCATTGACTATAATTGCCTTTGAAGTAAGGGATCTAACATTAAGTAGCCCTATTTTGAGATGTGAGGTATCACGATCTCTTTCAATAATGACAAGAATGGAGGAGATCTTTATCCTTGTGAGATTGCTAAGGCGAACACCACCATGTTTAGTTTTGCCCAACCAAGGTCGAGGCACAGACACTCAATGGGGATAGCTGAGCTGACTACACTGACTGTGCTAGTGGCAGACTCCACTAAGCTGGCAGGCTGGCTATCAGTCTGCTGCCTGGCCTGCACCCTATTTCATTGTGGAGCTAGAGGAGTTAGAGCCCTGTCTATGTTGGTAGATAGATGAGAGAACCCCTCCAGCTAGGATGGAGATCATCACTCCTCAGCAGGCCAGGCTTGGTCCTGTTTGTGGGTGAGTCCCAGAAAGAGGGCCAATTATCTACAAATTCTATCTTTTGGGAGGGGCAGAAAACAGTTTTCAACCAGCGATTGAGTTGTGAGACTCTGCTGTATAGCTCATCACTCCCCCTAACTGGGAGGGGGCCAGAGACAATTGCTCGATGCCGACACATCTTTCTAGCTGATTTACACGCTGAAGATATGTTGCACTTGGTGACCTCTGACTGTTTCATCCTAACATCGTTGGTGCCGACGTGGATAACAATATCTCTATACTCTCTACACCTGCCAGTTTTAGCTTTAGCCAGCACCATCTTCAGATTAGCCTTAACGTCGGTAGCCCTGCCCCCTGGTAAACAGTGTATGATCGCTGGATGATTCGTTTTAAGTCTAACACTGCGGGTAATGGAGCCGCCAATGACTAGGGTTTTCAATTTGTCAGAGCTAATGGTGGTTAGCTTCGGCGTCTCAGACCCCGTAACGGGAGGAGTAGAGACAAGAGCAGACTTGGCCTCAGTCTCCGACTCGCTACTTTAATGGGGAAAACCGGTTGAAAGTTACTGTCGGCTGAATGAGCGACACCGGTTGAGCATTCCTATAGCATTTCCCTCCAGAAACCATGAGAAAGTTATGCGGCTGCGTGGACCGTGCGAGGGGATTTATACTACCGTCACTATCTGTACTTACTGGTGGCACAGACGCTGTTTCATCCTTTCCTACAGCAGAATTGGTTAGGAGCCCATTAGATGGCAGCTATCCACTGCAGAGCCATCTCTCTCATTTTTAGGTAATTTACTGCAGTCTTTTTTTATATATGCCATGGATGTTTATTTTTAAATGTATTTTTACATTCATACTCAGGACTATTGTTATCTGAATGACGTCATCTCACTTTCAAGTATAATTCTCAAGTGAACAGTTTTATTTGACTGAGGTTTGCTGTATTTGTAGCTCTGGTAATTTTGTTCAGATGGAAGGTCAGAGAGAGCTGCAGGCAGGTCAGGCTGCTCTGACATGCATCAGTTCAGCTGGTGGTATTAACAGACAATAATCTTTCCTGAGTCTTTGTGTTGCATCTCTTGTGACAAAGGGACAGGAGACAGTAGCCAAACAATTGACTCAATATTTAAAACAGCTGTCTTTGGCATCCTGAAGAGTTTTTGTCTTGATTTGAAATAGGGAGAACAGGGACTCTGGATAAAGCATTAAATTAGGTTTATGCAAATAAATAGTTGTCCATGAAGTTGAGCTTATTCAAATTCACTGGTTTCTCAAACTGAAAAACTCTTAGCAAGGACACAACAACGGTTTGGCGGAACATCTATATCTAGGCCTGCATTCTGTGTTAATTGCAGATATCAAGTGGAAAGGAGCGTGACCTCAATTAGAATCGGGCTCATAAAAATGTGGGTGATGTACATGAAGTGCTTTATTTTATAGTCCACAAAAACAAAGAGCTGGAGGAGGCTCCACTACTCTCCAAATTACAATGTTTTCCAAACATTTGCAATATAACATATCTATTTTCTCTGCCCTTCCTCTCCTCAGCCAGACTCCTTCTGACTTGCTGCTATCTGTGTGTGTAGTGTGACACAGTTTTCACCCCACAGATTAAATTTTAAACTGCAAACAGGACACATCTTTTTGTCTATATTCTATAAGGGAATGGATGTTGAGAGAGAGGGAGAAACAGAGAAAGAGGAGAGGGAGAGAGAGGTGAATGTTATGGTGCATTGTAGCAATTCCGTGTCTAGCACTGCCCTTTGTAGATATTGGCAGGATTGGCTTTGCTGTCAACAGACCCTAACACGTTCACTGCCAAGACCAAATGAAAACAGCCTCAAAGTCAAGTCCGAATACCAACGGCAACCTCTACCTGTGTGTGTGTATGTGCTCGTATCTGTATATGTAACTGGTTACAGGATCCTAGGCATTTGCAGAAATGCCTTCTTGAATGTGAACTTTCATGTGCCTTAATTAAAAAAAATATGTAATCTGTAAATATGTATAAAAATGCAAAATTACAGACCTAGTTTAGCCAAGGAGAAAGCACTGAGCTACAATGAGGTACGGAATGATTGTATCGCTTGATAAAGATGAGCAATAAAGACTGAATAAAATAAATAATACAATCATTCGGGGTAGCCTAGTGGTTAAAGCATTGGACTAGTAACCAGAAGGTTGCAAGTTCAAATCCCCAAGCTGATAAGGTACAAATCTGTCGTTCTGCCCCTGAAGAGGCCGTCATTGAAAATAAGAATTTGTTCTTAATTGACTTGCCTAGTTAACTAAAGGTAAAATACTGAGCTATTTGTGCGCTCAAAAAAATTTGATTATTTTATACTAATACAATTGCTCTTTCGAAAGCCAAACGTGGCCAAATGTGTCATATGACCATAGAATCCGTTCCAATCCAAGTGACAATGACGTTTAGCAAATTCCAGGCAGTGCTACGCTAAGATGACATGAAAATAGATATCTTTGGCCACACAATATGCTGAAAAGTTTGCTTCCACTGGTCCTGGGGCCCTTGTTAAGGTCAACAGCATCATCAACTTTACCAAGTATCAGCACATTATAGCCAAAAACCTGACTGCCTCTACAAGGAGGCTGAAACTTGGCCACAAATCTTCCAGCAAGAGAGCAACCCCAAGCACACCTCAAAATCCACAAAGAAATGGTTAATTGAACAGAAAATGATCTGGACTTGAACCTCACTGAAAGCCCTCCCAATATGTTCGCCAATCTCATAAAACAGTTGAGAACAGCCGCGTTATCCTCGCAAGGGCAGGGTGCTGGAGTATTGAAGACAGGATAAAATAACTTTGATCCCCATCTTTTTTGATTTTTGTATTACTTTTTAAACAAAATGTCTTTCTCTGAAAAATTGTATTAGTATAAAAAAATGTTTGCATTCAATATACTGTAGCTCAATATTTGTATTATTTATTTGATACAGTCTTTTTTGTTTATCTTTATCAAGGGATCCAATAACTCCTGACCCACTGTATATATGGAGAAAGACAGGATCCTCCCGGGCTAGCTATGATTGGCTGAGATAAAGGAGGGGCTGAACAATCCAAGAGATGAGTCCTGATTGGTCTGTCATGTCACAGGCTTCTGTCAATGAGGGAATTCGAATAATGCCCTGGGCCTGCCCCGGAAAACTGGGCTGCCTCCCTGAAGTGAGCGAGGAGCCGAAGTCAGCTCAAAACATAATGAGTACGATTCTGTATTTTCACATGCAACAATGATTTATTTTGATAAAAAGGATTTATCTGCCTTCCCAATCAAAATATATAATTTTTTAAAATAGATGTTGTATGTTTCTGAACGACGCATCATACTGTCTTGTTGACAGCATGGCCAAGCGGCGCAGATTACTGTTTGATTAAAGAAGGGCACTCCTCCCTCACCTCTTTTGCCATAGCTCGGAGCACTTAACCGAACTCCCTCTACACCAGAATGGAGGCTCCCCTGGTCATTATATAGACCTACCGCAGACTTTTGGAAAAGATATAGCTACCGTGCCTTCAGAAAGTTCTCACACCACTTGACTTGTTCCACATTTTGTTGTGTTACAGTTTTGTTGTGAGTTTTTTTTTTCAATTCAAAGTTTTATTAAGTTTTCTTGTTTTTCAATCAACCAACAAAACACATTCCACATTCACAGATGTGACAGGCTTTAAAAAAAGAAAAAGTCAAAAAATAATAATACATTTGAAAAAATAAAAAATAAAAATACAATTAAAATGAATGATAAAGTCAAATAAAAGCATTTATTTTTCTTAATCTATTTATTTTCCTTGGTGCATATATATACATACGTACATACATACATACATACATACATACATACATACATACATACATACATACATACATACATACATACATACATACATACATACATACATACATACATACATACATACATACATACATACATACATACATACATACATACATACATACATACATACATACATACATACATACATACATACATACATACATACATACATACATACATACATACATACATACATACATACATACATACATACATACACACATATACATACATATATACACACACACACATACTCAAAAACTTAATGAAAATAAAAACACACAAAAACATATAACACTTGCAGCAGCACTATCAAGGTTCTTATCAGCTATTTCAAGCATTCGCTGAGACGACGGGCCAATCATTCGTTTTTAGGTTCTACAGTACCTTACACAACATGTATCTGCGCATTTCCCTAGTCACCCCGTTCACTCTGTCCAGTTTGAAATATAGTTGAATAGTGGGGACCAGAGTCTATCAAACTTGGGCTGTCTCTTGTGGAGGTCATAAGTGAGCTTTTCAAGAGGAAGAAAGTCAACAATCTGGTCAATCCACAATTTAAATGTAGGAGGGGTATTAGAGGCCCACAATAGAAGAATACATTTCTTAGCAAAGTATGTAATAGTCATAAGCAAATTGTCTCTGTCAGGATCAAGAACAAAGTCCTGCTGGGCATTAAGAAGATAGATACACGTGGTCATATCAAACTCTACCTCTAGTATTTTCTGTGCAGCAGTATGTACAGATTGCCAGAATCTGGCAATCTCTCTACAGCTCCAGAATACATGTATATAGGTTCCACTTTCAGAGGTACATCTTTTACAGTTAGGAGACATATCTGTTTTCATTCTATGGAGTCTCAAAGGAGTATAATAAAATTTGTACAAAAATTTGTAATTAGATTCTTTCATTTTTACACTGGTAGAGGAGCAGTATACCCTGTCGCAAACCTCCGCCCATAACTCATCACTGATAGTCAGACCAAGGTCCTTTTCCCTGATTATTTTCAAAGGAGTAAAGGAGGAGCTTCCCTTCTCAGAAAGGAGTCTATAGATGTAAGATATTTTGCCTTTAATGGATTGTGCTGTGACAAGAAGGGTTTCAACTTCATTCAACTGAGTTCTAAACCTCCTCTTGGAGGTAAAATGAGGAAATTACATGTCTAATTTGAAGATATTTAAAAAAAAAATGGGATCTTGGCACATCGAATTCACTGCAGAGCTCTTGAAAGGATTTCAGTGTAGTGGTTTTCTGATGAAATAGGTCTGAAAAGGTCCTGATTCCTAGAGTATGCCAAAGATTAAAGTTGGCATCCCTCAGGGCTTTTGGCAAGTCTGGGTTGCCTACTATAGGCGAGTGAGAACATATTTGGGAGGAAATGCCCAGGTATTTCTTACAGTCCCTCCACGCTAGTAGGGTGCTGTAAATCACAAAGGTTTTGGCTATGTTGCCCACTTCACTAAAGTTATTAATGAATATAATTGAGCTTAAGGGCAATGAACCACAGGATTGGGCTTCTATCTGAATCCACGTTGACTCTTGTCTGTTTGTGATCCATGTTAGCATGTTGCGGATTTGGGCAGACCAGTAGTACAATTGAAGGGAGGGAAGGGCAAGATCACCCTTAGATTCAGGTTTCGATAGAGTGGAAAACTTGATCCTAGGTTTTTTATTGCCCCATATAAATTTGGTGATGCTTTGGTTAGTTGTTTTGAAGAAGGAAACTGGGAGATAGCATGGGAGCATCTGAAATAAGTAGTTCAGTCTAGGGAGGACGTTCATACGGATTACATTAATTCTTCCTACTAAGCTAATTGGGAGGGAGATCCAGCTTTGGAGATCGTTCTTGATTCGATCCAGGAGTGGAAGATAATTTTCCTTAAAAAGGCTATTCAGATCTGGTGTTATGAAGATCCCGAGGTATTGAAACCCCTGTGTTTTCCATTGGAAAGGACAAAGTGTCTTCATAGAGCTGGTGAGTGTAATATTGAGAGGGCAGACAGTGGATTTGTTAAAATTGATCTTATAACCTGAAAACTTGCCATACTGAGCAATTGTGTCTAAAATGAGAGGGAGGGATTTCTCAGGGTTGGATATGTAGAGCAAGACATCATCCGCGTAAAGCGAAATCTTGTGCTGCAGGCCACCTGCAGAAACACCCATAATACTCGAATTGCTCCTTATCAGCTCTGCCAGAGGCTCCGCCCCCAACAAGTAGAGCAGCGGGGACAGCGAGCACCCTTGTCTTGTGCCCCGTTCCAGAGGGAATCTGTCAGAGTTCAGTCCATTAGTAGTCACCATGGAATTTGGATGAGAGTATAGTGATTTGATCCATTTAATAAAATTTGGGCCCATATTGAACTTTTCTAAGACTGAAAACAGAAAGCTCCACTCCATCCTGTCAAACACCTTCTCAGCATCCAGTGAAGCTAGCAGGACCTTTGTCTTCTGTGAGTTTACTTGATCAATAATATCAAAAAGACGGCGAATGTTATCAGAAGTGTATCTGTCTCTAATAAATCCAGTTTGGTCCGCTTTTATTATTTTGGGAAGAAGAGTGTTTAGTCTTTTGGCGAGCAATTTGGTAATTATTTTATAGGCGAAATCCAACAAGCTTATGGGCCGGAAGGACGAGCAGGATAGGGGGTCCTTGTCCTTTTTTAGCAACTCTGTAATGCGAGCTGTGTGCATTGAGTCTGGGAGAACTCCGTTTTTGCAAAAATCCTCCAGCATTGGCATGAAGATAGGGCTGAGCTGGGGCCAAAATGCTTTGTAGAACTCTCTGGGGAATCCATCTGGGCCTGGGGACTTATTAGGTGGCATGGAGGTAATTGCCTCCAGGATCTCCTGAGGAGTGAAGCGGGAGTTGAGATCTTGTTGGTCGGTCTCTGATAGTTTAGGTAGCGAGATTCCCTCTAGGAAAGAGTGGAGTTCTGCCTCCGTGTGTTTTCTTTCAGAGGTATATAGTTTGCAGTAAAAATCATGAAAAGTTAAATTGATCTTTTTTTGGGTCATATGTGACCTCGTCCTCTGCTGTTCGGATAGCCATGATTGTACTCTCTGACTGCTCCTTTTTTAATTGGTAAGCAAGCAATCTACTGGGCCTATTGCTATACTCATGGTATTTCTGTTTAGTAAAGAACACTTTTTTTTTAATCTCCCGAGTGTAGTCCAAATTCAGTTTGGCTTTGGCTGCTTTAAGTTGACTCCAGGAGGTGCTGTCTAGGGATTGTTTATGTATTTTTTCACAGCATTCCAGCTCCCTCTCAAGATCTAGCCTGTGTGCTTCCATTGCTTTTTTCTTAGAGGAAGCATATGCAATTAGATGACCTCTTAGTGTGGCTTTAGCAGCATCCCACATTGTGGCCGGAGAAACAGGAGAATCTTTATTGTCTTGTGTGTAGTTGTCTATCCATGTAGTTACCAATGTATGGAACGCTTCATTTGATAACATGGAGGTGTTGAATTTCCAGCTCTTTGACCTCGGGATGTTTTTGCAGAGGTCAAAGCGGAGGTGGACAAAGGCGTGATCTGAAAGTGCTATGGGTCCGATTGTACAAGTGGCTGAATTTATGAAACTCTTTGGGATAAAAATGTAATCTATACGGGAGTAGGTGTTATGGACATTAGAGTAGTATGTATAGTCCATAGATGAGCTATTAGTCTCTCTCCGGATATCTATCAGTCCCATCTCTTTAGTAAGAGAGTTCAACATCTTTGCAGATCTAGGATTTGTGGTGGGGACTTGAGAAGATTTGTCTAGGGTTGGGTTAAGGGTACAATTAAAATCTCCGGCCACCACGCCAAAGGAGACACAATGCTCATTGAACAGGGTTATAATTTTTGACATGAAGGCAGGAGTATCTGTGTTAGGGCGTATATGTTTAATATAGTAATTGGTTGACCATATAGTGACCCAGTTATCAAAATAAATCTCCCCTCCGGATCAGATATGTTTTTGTCAATTATGAATGGAACATTTTTATGGATAAGTATGGCTGTGCCTCTACTGTTTGATTTGAAAGATGAGAAATACACCTGTCCCACCCAAGCTCTGCGGAGTTTGGCATGTTCAGCATCACAGAGGTGTGTCTCTTGTAATAGCGCGATGTCTGCTTTTTCCTTTTTTAGAGCACATAGTATCTTTTTTCGTTTTATTGCATGCCCTAGACCATGGCAGTTCCATGTCAATAGATTTAAGGTACTAGTCATCGTCATCGAGCAGTAATCGAACTTTAGTGCAAGTCATCTCTGGGTAAAAGTGGATAGTAGTTACAGCTGTGTTCACATAAAAGGAAAATAAATGGTGTACATAAAATAATAATCTCTGAACACCCCAGCCGAGTTCCCAAACAACTCAACACATCCCTTTGGATCTATTACCCCCCCTGCTCAGTCTCAATTCTGTGTTCCGAATAAAACAAAAACCGGGAACAGTTAGCAACGCACGTCTCCCTTTCCCCACCAAAGAAATGCCTCATCCTCTCCACCCCGCATTGAATAAATAACACAGTTGCCCTCGTCCAGACCACAGTAAAAGAGGGGAGAAAAATAAAATCAATAGCCCAGCCTACATATACCTCCCCCAAGGGACATAGGGAACCCCAAGTAATAATACAGTAGCAAAAAAAAAAAAAAAAAAAAAAACAGGGAAATGAAAGTAGGCTGAAACATTAGTAGGCCTAGGTTAGGCTATGCAGCCCATCCCTCTCAGTTAAAGGAAAATAAATATAAATTGGACGGCTATAATGACGTTTAGGGGGTGGGTCTGTAAGGTTCTACAGTCGAGCTCTGAATTTCAAACACAAATTCAACCACAAAGACCAGGGAGGTATTCCATTGCTTTGCAAAGAAGGGCACCTATTGGTAGATAACAAAAAAACAGTAATTGAATATCCCTTAGAGCATGGTGAATTATTAATTACACTATGGACGGTGTATCAATATACACAATCACTTCAAAGATACAGGTGTCCTTCCTAACTCAGTTGCCAGTGGAAGGAGACCGCTGAGAGATTTCACCATGAGATTTCACCAATGGTGAATTTAAAACAGTTACGGAGTTTATTGGCTTACAAGCACTTACATTACACATAAAACAAAATATAAAACGTTTTTGTACCATTATTACACCATTACATATCTACAATACAAAATGTATAATACCCCATACAACAATATTACAATGTATATGTGTGTAGAGTGGTTCAGTCTGCTTTCCAACAGACACTGGGAGACAAATTCACCTTTCACCAGTACAATAACCTAAAACACAATGCCAAATATACACTGGAGTTACTTACCAGGACGATGTTGAATGAGTTGCCAAGTTACTGTTTTGACTTAAATCGGCTTGATATATCATCTGATACAGTCTATCAGCTTGATACATCATCTGATACAGTCTATCGGAGGATATATTAGATGATATTCCATTTTGAAGCTCTGAGTCTGTACTTTTATAAACTGTAAAGAACAGTTTTTGTCAAAAATTACAATAAGCCTAGGATCTTACAACGTGTCAGATATGCTGCTGTTATTACTATGGCTCCAGGATTTACAGAAGTGCAGGTGGAATCTGCTTGCCATCCCCTTTGCCCTTTTCCAATCAAGGTAAGAACTAAAAATATTTAGAGATTCTTAGATTCTGAGATTCTATTTCACTATGTTCTTTTTAGATACATATCCCGCAATGTACAGTCTCTTATATGTGCCTGTGTTTCGAGGCAGCATGATGTCAGACACATGGGGTGGACATTAGGGTATGTCTTGTAACTGTGGGGCTCAGGTGTCCTCTGAGCAACCAATTAAAGATCTGGAATGAGAGGAAGGGAAGAAGCAGCGATGGCCACCGCTGCCCCTGTAGCATTTCCACTGCTTCCCTTCCTCATGGGCCAAGTGTCACTTCACCTGCTGGGGCCCCCATTTATAGCCATGATGTTTTCCTGACCAATGTTATCTGCCCAGGAAATACTTAGAATGAACATACACAGGTTAGAAAAAGATGATTCTAATATCCCATAACTCTTTGCATTAATGTGGAAGAATTCTAAACAATAGAACCAGCAATGTGTAACGGTCGTCGTATGAAGAAGGTATGGACCAAATCGCAGCGTGGTACGTGTTCATGATTTAACTGAACACTGAAATACAAAACAACAATGTGAATAAAAACCGAAACAGTCCTGTAAGGTGCAGAAAATACTAAACAGAAAATAACTACCCACAAAAACCATGTGGGAAAAAGCTACCTAAGTATGGTTCTCAATCAGAGACAACGATAGACAGCTGCCGCTGATTGAGAACCACACACACACGGCCAAACAACAAAGAAATACAAAACATAGAAAATCAACATAGAATGCCCACCCTAGTCACACCCTGGCCTAACCAAAATAGAGAATAAAAGCCTCTCTAAGGCCAGGGTGTGACACAATGCGAGCAGAAATGGCTGGAAGTAAATGTTATGTCATGACGCTAGCCCTCTATCAGAGATGTGAACCCCCCCAGTTTTATGACTTTAACACCCACGTCATAAATTCCATGCAGAGACTCCTCTCTCCCTGACCATGCCGTATGGAGAGAGAGAGGGTCACAATAGAACAAAGGAACTCTCACACCAAATATTCCTACCTCCCCGAATTGGAGAATTAAACATGGTTCCTAATTTAGAGAATGTGTACATGGTCGGTGGAGAAGCCAGCTACGACCCGGTCCGTTTTGTTTCATGTTTGTGACCTCAGGAAAGACAATACAGCCACATTACCATAACTCTGTTTATACAGGAGCCTCAGTTATGAGGCTTGCGTCTGAATGTTGGATAAAGTGTTTAACGAAATATACAAATATTTTTGAAAAGACAGCAGTGATTTTGTCTTCTAAAATGAAAAGTGTATGTTTTATGGTAAGTGTGACAAGTCAGTGGCAACGCCCAAGTGAATAGACATTTGTTGGAAATTATGAACCAACACTTTTTCCACTCTAGAATATACACCCCCAGATGAAAAGTCACCACAGTTTCAAATACTGTGAGAACTTGTCCTCACGTGTAAAAAGGGCTAAAGCTAATTCAACTCTACAGGCCAGAAAACATGAGAGCTTGCGCCACACGTGAAACTATTGATCACTCAAGAAGAAGTGAATCCTAGATTACAGTCTAACAGACTACATCTGGAAAGGTAGAAAATCTAGTAAGAACATTGACCGATGCAGAAAACCACAACATCTCACTCCACGACGACCCGGAAGAATCTACAAAGGACAACGGCGACCTCGACTGGGCAAACCAGAGCCTCACACCACCAGCTCAACTATCAAGGCCAGCTTCACGTAAATACAATGCATTACCTTTCTCCAAACGAGCGATCTTTAGTGGCATATTTATTTATGTGAGAATAGCTTCCATGTCCGATAGAGACCAATTCCTTAGTCTTCCTTCCAACCCCCCCCCCCCTTTTCCTCGCTGAATCTATCGTATTATAACCAACTGTTTTTGTTTAGTCCAATAGGGATGGTATTTACTGTATAATGTTATTATGTATTGTATATTCTGTCATTGGTTAATTAGCTAGTAAATAAATATATATATATATATATATATATAAAAGATCTTCAGATCTGTAAGAGTGGATTCGGGAGATAGCCGCTCTATATAAACTAACTCTTCCATGGTGCCCCAGGTTAATAATGAGTTAATTGTTGCATGGTTTAATTCAATCACGTAATCAATCAAAAGTTATGTAATCGATTTGATAAAATAGCTTGTCATCGCATTAATGAAGTCAGAGGCACGACAGTTAGCAGTACAGAAAGTTTGCCATCGAAATGGAAAATAAAAACAATTGTAGTTAATTTCAGCTAACTACTCAGCAGAAACATAACATAACTGTTTTACTGTCATTCTATTTATTTAAAATTATTTAAAATGATCTACAGCCACTTGATTTCCTGACTGTTGGTCACATTTTCAATGCTAATCCTGTATAATCAGTAACGGCGCTAGTCCCATGAATTTGTTTATTTTTGAACGCTTCCGCATTGAATTATTATGCTGTCCTAACCTGTATATCTTTAACCTAAGGAAATACTATGAGATAATAACCAGAGCTGTTCTCTCTTTCATCACCAGACTGGACCTCCATTAATAAGGGAGTGGGGAGCCTCTGTCCCCCATCACAGTACCCTTTTTTTGGGAAGGAAGTTTGATGTGGACATAGTAACACATGGCTGCCTGGAGCAGGTTTTCCACCAGCCGGTCTCCCTCACGCTCTGACAACATCCTGCCACCACGCGCAAGGAGAAAGGTGAGTGAAACAGAATTTTGCCAGTAACTTGAGCCGGCAAAGGGAGGGAGGGGAAGGAAAGATGTAAGGAGAGACAGCAAGGGAGGGAATGATGAAATGAGAGAAGAAGCAGGGACTACAACAATATGGTGCCAACAGCGAAGGGTATCATTTTACGATATCCAACCCGACTTTGCTATTTAGTGACTTTTTCTTGTTTACCTTTACTTTTTTTGTACAGAAAGTTCATATTACTTTCACATATGACCGCCAAGCACTTTTGGACATGTGCAGTTTCATGTACATACACTACATGACCAAAAGTAAGTGGACACCTGCTCATCGAACACCTCCCTCCCATAGCGTCCCACCTGGCCAACATCCAGTGAAATTGCAGAGCGCGAAACTCAAAAATATTACATTAAAATATTTAACATTCTTCAAAATATATGTGTGAAACATCAAAATAAAGCTGAACTTCTTGTTAATCCGTGTCAGATTTCATAAAGGCTTTACGGCAAACCATGTGATTATCTGAGGACAGCACACTGCATACAAACACATGAAAATCATATTTCAACCAGGCAGATGCGACACGAAAGTCAGAAATATCGATATAAAAAATGCCCTACCTTTGATGATCTTCTTCTGTTGGCACTCCAAAAGGTCCCAGTTACATCAAAAATGGCCCTTTTGTTTGATAATGTTCTTCTTTATATCCATAAAAACTCAGTTTAGCTGGCGAGCTTAGGTCAATAATCCACTCAGTTTCCCTCCATCAAAATGCATACAAAATGAATCCCAAACGTTACTAATAAACTTCTCCAAACAGGTCAAACAATGTTTATAATCAAAACCTTAGGTATCCTAATACGCAAATAAATGATACAATTTAAGACAGAGAATAGTATGTTCATTACTGGAGATAAATACGAAAGAACGAGCTTTCCTCCACGCACTTCAAAACACTCCAGCCAAAATGGGAGCCACAGAGAAAAACTACAATTTCCAAAAACCATCCTGAAACTCTTTCTAAAGACTGTTGACATCTAGTGGAAGCTCTAGGAACTGCAATCTGGGAGGACTTGGCCTTATTATTAAAATACTAGCCATTGAAAATAGTGGTAAGCTGAAAATGAGTTTTTTTGGGGTGGTTTGTCTTCAGGGTTCCGCCTGCCAAATCAGTTATGTTATACTCACAGACATTATCGTAACAGTTTTAGTGTTTTCTATCCAAATCTACCAATTATATGCATATCCTAGCTTCTGGGCCTGAGTAACAGGCAGTTTACTTTGGGGACACTTTTCATCCGGAGGTGAAAATTGTGCCCCCTACCCTAGTGAGGTTAATATGGAGTTGGTTCTCCTTTTGCTGCTATAACAGCCTCCACACATCTGGGAAGGCTTTCCACTAGATGTTGGAACATTGCTGAGGGGACTTGCTTTCATTCAGCTGCAAGAGCATTAGTGAGGTTGGGCACCGATGTTGGGCAATTAGGCCTGGCTCACAGTCGGTGTCCAATTCATCGCAAAGGTGTTCGATGGGGTTGAGGTCAGGGGTCTGTGCAGGCCAGTCAAGTTCTTCCACACCGATCTCAACAAACCATTTCTGTATAGACCTCGCTTTGTCAACTGTCATGCTGAAACAGGAAAGCGCCTTCCCCAAACTGTTGCTACAAAGTTGTAATCAAATCAAATCAAATTTATTTATATAGCCCTTCGTACATCAGCTGATTCATCAAAGTGTTGTACAGAAGCCCAGCTTAAAACCCCAAACAGCAAGCAATGCAGGTGTAGAAGCACGGTGGCTAGGAAAAACTCCCTAGAAAGGCCAAAACCTAGGAAGAAACCTAGAGAGGAACCAGGCTATGTGGGGTGGCCAGTCCTCTTCTGGCTGTGCCGGGTGGAGATTATAACAGAACATGGCCAGGATGTTCAAATGTTCATAAATGACCAGCATGGTCGTATAATAATAAGGCAGAACAGTTGAAACTGGAGCAGCAGCACGGTCAGATGGACTGGGGACAGCAAGGAGTCATCATGTCAGGTAGTCCTGGGGCATGGTCCTAAGAAGGGGCTCAGGTCCTCCGTAATCCTGGGGCATGGAGAGAAGGAAAAGAATTAGAGAATGCACACTTAGATTCACACAGGACACCGAATAGGACAGGAGAAGTACTCCAGATATAACAAACTGACCCTAGCCCCCGACACATAAACTACTGCAGCATAAATACTGGAGGCTGAGACAGGAGGGGTCAGGAGACACTGTGGACCCATCCGAGGACACCCCGGACAGGGCCAAACAGGAAGGATATAACCCCACCCACTTTGCCAAAGCACAGCCCCCACACCACTAGAGGGATATCTTCAACCACCAACTTACCATCCTGAGACAGGGCCGAGTATAGCCCACAAAGATCTCCGCCATGGCACAACCCAAGGGGGGGCGCCAACCCAGACAGGATGACCACATCAGTGAATCAACCCACTCAGGTGACGCACCCCTTCAGACACACAGCAACACAGCGACATGTTCCCAGCACATCCCTCCCTCCCCCTTGCCACATGAAGCACAGAACCGTCTAGAATGTCATTGTATTCTTAAGATTTCCCTTCACTGGAACTAAGGGGCCGAGCCCAAACCATGAAAACAGTCCCAGACCATTATTCCTCATCAACCAAACTTGGTTGGCACTATGCGTTGGGGCAGGTAGTGTTCTCCTACATCCGCCAAACCCAGATTTTGTCCGCATTTCCACTGCTCCAGTGTCCACTGGCGGCAAGCTTTACACCACTCCAGCCGATACTTAGAATTATGCATGTTGATCTTAGGCTTCTGTGTGGCTGCTCGACCATGGTAACCAATTTATGAAGCTCCCGACAAACAGTTATTGCGCTGACATTGCTTCCAGAGGCAGTTAGGAACTCGGTAATGAGTGTATGCACTTCAGCACTCGGCGGTCCCATTCTGTCCTCTTGCGTGGCCTACCACTTTGCGCCTGAGCCGTTGTTGCTCCTAGATATTTCCACTTCACAATAACAGTAGATCGGGTTAGCTCTAGCAGGGCAGAAATTTGACAAACTGACTTGCTGGAAAGGTGCAGTGGCAACCCGTCATTCAGGGCAGGTGGGGCAGTTTTGCATGTTATTTTGGCATTAACACATATCAATTTGCAAACAATGTAAAAATATGTATAATTGAGTTAATAAAGCTGCATATAAACTTGGTCTGTTTTTTGCTTTCTTGAGTAAGGCAGCTCCAAAATGCAGGTGTTTCAGCCTAGCTCAATGCTTTCTGTGGTGGTGGGGCAGCCAGCGGAAAATACGTAGTATAGGGGTTGGTAATCTACTCTAGTTGCGTCATGATTGGCTCAGTGTCCTGTCACTCATTTGGACTCTACATTACCAAGATTTACATGCTAAAATCTTCCGTGGAAAGGTGGCATCCTATCATGGTGCCATGTTGAAAGTCACTGAGCTCTTCAGTACGGGCCATTCTACTGCCAATGTTTGTCTATGGAGACTGCATGGCTGTGTGCTCAATTTCAGCAACAGGTGTGGCTGAAGTAGTTGAATCCACACATTTGAAGGGGTTTCCACTTACATTTGTGTATATAGTGTATCTATCTTAAATACCTCATACCCCTGGACATTGATCTGGTACTGGTAATCCCTGTACTTAGCTCCATTCTTGTGTATTTCCACTGTATATGGTTCGTAAGCAAGCATTTCCCAGTAAAGTATACACCTGTTGCATTCTGAGCGATAGAAAAAGAAAAAGGAGCGATAGAGAAAAAGAGCGAGAGAGAGAGACAGGAAAGAGTGGTGGTTGATATTCTCCCTGGGCGGTGTCAGCGTCTCCGACAGACGGCTCCTTAACAAGCGGTTGCCCCTTCTTGAACTCTGCGGTGATGCGCAGCAGACAACAAGATGGGTATGCGTGGTGGTGACATGACCCTGGGCAAGGGGCCAGAAACCTGGCCTCGGAGGGGTTGGAGGGAGTAAGGGAAAAAACCCAGGGACCAGCTGCTGGTGAAGTATTGATGTCACCATGATAGGAGCACAGCCATAGGTGTACAGAATGTTGGTGCTAACAGTGATGCTGAAACGGTAGATTAATGTCAGGGATGTAGATATAGAGTACATAGAACTCTACAAACTCAAATGCAGATTCTAAATCATCTGTTGGCATTAAAATGACACCAAACATCCTATAATGGACAATGCCTTATTTCCCCCTATACATGCTTTGGATAACTGGACAATAATAATATGTATGGAATCAACATACTTCTTCATGATTGACATAAACATCTATTCCGATTCAGCCTATAACTTATCTCCCACCACCCCTATAAAATCAACATGCACTCCTGTTCACTGTCAATAAACTGATACAGTACCTTTACAATCAGCATATGCATCATTCCAGAATCTTTCTGACAGCCATACATATTGTGAGAAGTGAAACCATCAGTTATTTTCTATTTATCCAAATGCTCTCCGATTCCTATCAGCAGGCTGTCTCACCAAGCACTGGGACATTGAGAATAGATGGCATGAGAAATATAATGCACGGTTTCGGATGATGTCTCTTTGTGACATTTAATCAGGTGGATTTGTCATCCACATTCCAGGCGTATTCTGAGTGTTGCAGTTTAATGCTCAACATTATATTAAGCCCTGGTTGCAGCAGCTTGAAAATAAATATTTATGAATTCAAAACAAAATGTAGACAAAACTGCTTCTTATTGTTATTGTTTTCCCCTGTAATTTAGTTGAGGTAAATGCTTTGTTAAATACAATACCAGAGGCTTTTTGTAATGAAATAGATTGTAATGGAAAAAAAAATGTGTGTAAAAACACATGCAGTTAATCAATAATTTTAATACGACTAGCCGTTAGCTGGAGCATCACACAAAACAATTGGTTTACAGTTGGATTTCATTCCCCGAGATTGTTTGGCTGTGCTTTGTTATCGATACTGTGTGAATACAAATGGTAAAACATCTACAGAAACACACATAGTAGGATTTTCTGTGTGTGTGTCCGTCCATCCATCCTCATGTTCTGTCCACTACATGTCAAACCTCACAGTGTATCTACAAATGAAATCCACTCTGTACTGTACCAACCAAAAATCCCTATCAATGGACCAGACAGTCAAGTTATGACGTACTACAGGTCAAGAGGAAGCCATTACCATTACCAGAGTGCCACCTTTATCGACTCAAATGTCTCACTAGTTTCACTAAAAACATTCGCAGAGTCACAGTAAGTTAGGAGTCAAAATGTCACCAGGCCCTTTTCGCTTCATCTCATGAAATACGGAGTGGTGTTTTTTGGTACAGCTGTTTGGAGCTCAGCAGGGTACTGACAACTCATTAAATATGAGGGGTAGAGGGGAGGAGAGATGGAGGAGACGAGGGCTGAGGGGTGAAGGGCAAGAGGGCAGGAGAGGTGGAGGGGTAGAGGGCAGGAGAGGTGGGGAGGAGAGGTGGAGGTGTAGAGGGGAAGAGAGATGGAGGGGAAGAGGGGAGGAGAGATGGAGGTGTAGAGGGGAGGAGAGATGGAGGGGAAGAGGGCAGGAGAGGTGGGGAGGAGAGGTGGAGGTGTAGAGGGGAGGAGAGATGGAGGGGAAGAGGGCAGGAGAGCTGGAGGAGGGGTAGAGGGGAGGACAGGTGGGGAGGAGAGGTGGAGGGGCATAGGGGAGGAGAGGTGGAGGTGTAGAGGGGAGGAGAGATGGAGGGGAAGAGGGCAGGAGAGCTGGAGGAGGGGTAGAGGGGAGGACAGGTGGGGAGGAGAGGTGGAGGGGCATAGGGGAGGAGAGATGGAGGGGTAGAGGGGAGGAGAGATGGAGGGGAAGAGGGCAGGAGAAGTGGGGAGGAGAGGTGGAGGTGTAGAGGGGAGGAGAGGTGGAGGGGCATAGGGGAGGAGAGATGGATGGGTAGAGGGGGAGGAGAGGTGGAGGGGCATAGGGGAGGAGAGATGGAGGGGTAGAGGGGAGGAGAGATGGAGGGGAAGAGGGCAGGTGAGGTGGAGGGGTAGAGGGCAAGAGAGGTAGAGGGGTTGGGGTGAAGAGAGATAGAGGGGTAGAAGGGTGGAAGAGGGGAGAGGTGAAGGGGCAGAGGAGTAGTGAAATTGCGGGTCAGAGGGACAGATGAATAGATGGATAGCAGGACTTGTGTTTTGGGGTTAATCTTTTAATTTGATATTTCAAGTGTTTACTGTTTTGTCTTGAGATGTTTTTTTCCAATGGCTTTCGGAATAAACATTTTCGGAGTAAAATTTTTGTGTTATTGACAACATTTCTCATCAATGACATCTTCTCAGTGCATATTGTTATCAGGAAAATCTAACCGCCAAGTCATGATTGCTGAGAAAAACCTATTACACCATGTTCTCTTTCTCAATCCCTCTCTGTCTTTCTCTCTGTCCTCCTCCTCTTCCCATCCTTGTCTTTCTCTCTGTCTCTGGTGAGTGATCAATAGTTATTTTCTGCCGAGAGTGGCGACAGAGACCGAGACAGACACTGCTGCACATGGCCTCCCATTCCAAGTCGATGGCACTTTTTCATTAAGCTGACACCAGACTAAACAAAGCAGACCCATTTCCCTGCCACCACACAAACACATGTTCCTGTCCGTAATGGGACTGCCTGGATAAAAGGGAAGCAGGAGGAGGAAAATGGAGTGTCCCATTATAGGAATCACTAACTCTCTGGTCCACTTATTTCTTTCTCTTCCCTGTTCTTTCTTTTCTTCGCTTTCTCTTTCTTTTTATTCTGCTTTTCTCGGAGGCCATGGCGTCTTTATATACCAATAGATTAGACTTTAGTTGGATGTTCGATTCAGAATGATATTAACCCTTGGTGTATAAAGGTGTTCGGGTCTGTGGGAACCATTTTCAATGTTTACTAAAAGAAAAATGCAATGAATTATTTTTTCAACCTGAGACTCATTGGCTTTGCCGCATTTTCTGTGAAGAACATGTAAAATAAAACATTTTCAATGAGTGCACACTGTGCACCCCACTACACATTTGTATTACATATGTGGTGTTCGGTTCCAATTGGACCCGAGGATAATAAAAGTGTGGAAAAGTGTGTGTGTAGGTGAAAACAAAAATGTTTGCTGTGTGCCTTCACTCTGTCTTCATCTTCCCTGGGCCTGCTGTTTCAACACAGCACCAAGAACCTGTCTGTCTCCCTGCCTGTCTGCCGGTCAGGCACCATGTTAACTTCAGTCACTGTGGTAGCTAACATGGATAGTGTTGAGTCATTCGCATACATAGACACACTGGCTTTACTCAAAGCCAGTGGCATGTCGTTAGTAAAGATTGAAAAAAGTAAGGAGCCTAGACAGCTGCCCTGGGCAATTCCTGATTCTACCTGAATTTTGTTGGAGAGGCTTCCATTAAAGAACACCCTCTGTGTTCTGTTAGACAGGTAACTCTTTATCCACAATATAGCAGGGGGTGTAAAGCCATAACACATACGTTTTTCCAGAAACAGACTATGATCAATAATGTCAAAAGCCGCACTGAAGTCTAACATAACAGCCCCCACAATCTTTTAATCATCAATTTCTCGCAGCTAATCATCAGTCATTTGTGTAAGTGCTGTGCTTATTGAATGTCCTTTCCTTTAGGTGTGCTGAAAGTCTGTTGTCAATTTGTTTACTGTAAAATAGCATTGTATCTGGACAATCACAATTTTTCCCAAAAGTTAACTAAGGTTTGGTAACAGGCTGATTGGTCGGCTATTTGAGCAAGTAAAGGGGGCTTTACTATTTTTAGGTAGGGGAATAACTTTTGCTTCCCTCCAGGCCGAGGGCACACACTTTCTAGTAGGCTTAAATTTAAGATATGGAAAATAGGAGTGGCAATATCATTCTCAATTATCCTCAGTAATTTTCCATCCAAGTTGTCAGATCCTGATGGCTTGTCATTGTTGATGGACAAAAAATAAATCACCTCTTCCACACTTACTTTACAGAATTCAAAATGACATTGCTTCTTTTTCATAATTTGGTCAGATATACTTGGATGTGTAGTGTCAGCATTTGTTGCTGGCATGTCATGCCTAAGCTAATCTTGCCAATTAAAAAATCATTAAAGTAGTTGGCAATATTATTGTGATGACTGAGACATCTGATTCAATGAATGAAGGAGCAGAGTTTGCCTCAACCCTCTCAACCATATCATTTTTCTATTCCTCATCAATCAACGGGGATTTAACAGTTTTTACAGTAATTTTCTTAATAGGTGCATGCTTATTAGTAACTGGGATAAGCAATTTCATACATGTGTCAAGTGCAGCATCTGGTTGCTTGTCATTACACACCACGGACCAACAAATATTCTTCACATCAACAGTCACGAGTCCGACCGAGGGTGTTTCCTTTTCCCGGGCGGGTGGCGCTCGGCGGTCGTCGTCACCGGCCTATTAGCTGCCACTGATTGTTTTTTCCTCCCCCTCCTTGTATGTTTAGTGGTAGCACCTGTGTAGGGTTAATTAGTTTGTCTTTATTAGACAGCCGGCCCGCCTGGTTGTTGTGCGGGATTATTTCATTGTAACCTTCGGCTCTGTTGTGTTTTGTATGTTACTTTTGTGAGCACCCTGTGGTGTGTTAAGCGCGATTAAAAGACGCACAGCATTGAAATTCTGTTTCCTGCATTTGACTCCACACCCACGACACCCGGAGCATTACAGAATCCCGCACCTATCAAATTGAATGGAGTCAGCAGGAGCAGCAGCCAACCCTCTCCCATCGATGGAGGAACGGGTTCTCCACCACACCACCGTCCTCCATCGGATCGGAACCGCGATGGATCAAGTGATGGAGAGAATGGACCGATGGGAGAGGAGTGGTCTCCTCTCTTCACCTTCGGCACCCACGGTTCCGGACTCCATCTCCCGACTCCAGCACCCTCCGTCTGACGCTACCGAAGGCTTATGATGGAGCTGCGGCGGGTTGCCAGGGGTTTCTGCTTCAGCTGGAGCTATACCTGGCCACCATCAGACCCACTCCCTCAGGAGCAGAGAGGGTGAGTGTCCTCATCTCCTGCCTCACGGGTCGTGCTCTGGAGTGGGCGAACGCAGTCTGGAATGGCCCAGACTCAGCGCGGGAGCACTACCCAGAGTTTTCCCGCCGCTTCCGTGCCGTGTTTGATCACCCTCTAGACGGCCGAGCGGTGGGAGAACGACTATTTCATCTCAGGCAGGAGAGGAGGAGCGCCCAGGATTACGCGCTGGAGTTCCGGACCTTGGCAGCCGGATCTGGGTGGAACGACAGGGCCCTCATGGACCACTACAGGTGTAGTCTCCGAGAGGACGTCCGCCGGGAGTTAGCGTGTCGGGACACCACTCTGTCACTGGATCAGCTGATTGACATGTCCATTCGACTGGATAATCTGCTGGCTGCCCGCGGGCGTTCAGAGAGGGTCCTGTGCATTCCACCACCCAGCCCCTCCGCTCCCATTCCGATGGAGTTGGGAGGGGCTGCGCCGAGGGGTACCGGAGGAGGAGGCCTTCCCTGCACCAACTGTGGTCGGAGAGGACACACGTCTGATCGGTGCTGGGGGTCCGTCTGGGAGTAGAGATGGCAGGCGGAACGCTTCTCGGTCACCCCAGGTGAGTCAGCATCAAACTCACCCAGAACCCCTTGTTGGCCACATGTTTGTCTTAACTTTTTTCCTTTACTTTTTCCCTCTTCCCAGCATAGGGCGCTAGTCGATTCAGGCGCAGCTGGGAACTTTATGGATCGCGGACTCGCCCTTAAGTTAGGGGTTCCGCTGGTGCCGATAGATTCTCCCTTCCCCGTGCACTCCCTAGATAGCCGGCCATTAGGGTCAGGGATGGTCAGGGAGACCACGGTCCCACTGGACATGGTGACGCAGGGGAATCATAGGGAGCGTATCAGTTTCTTTATTATTGATTCGCCTGCGTTTCCAGTGGTGCTGGGGACTCCCTGGTTGGCCCGGCACAATCCTAAAATTTCGTGGAGACAGGGGGTTCTCCAGGGGTGGTCAGAGGAGTGTTCTGGAAGGTGTTTGGGAGTTTCCATCGGTGCCACGTCGGTGGAGAGTCCAGACCAGGGTTCCACGGTGTGCATTCCCCCCGAGTATGCCGATTTGGCAATCGCTTTCAGTAAAGTGAAAGCGACTAAATTACCACCTTATCGACCGGGAAGGGATTGTACGATAGATCTCCAGGTAGACGCTGCGCTTCCCAAGAGTCACGTGTACCCGCTGTCCCAGGAGGAGACGTTGGCAATGGAGACATATGTCACGGAGTCGCTGGGACAGGGGTACATTCGGCCCTCCATTTCACCCGTCTCCTCGAGTTTCTTTTTTGTGAGGAAAAAGGAGGGAGGTTTGCGTCCGTGTATCGATTATAGAGGTCTAAACGCCATCACAGTGGGGTATAGTTACCCTCTACCTCTCATCGCTACGGCGGTGGAATCGTTCCACGGAGCGCAGTTCTTCACAAAACTGGATCTCAGGAGCGCGTATAGTCTGGTGCGTATTCGGAAGGGAGACGAGTGGAAAACCGCATTTAGTACTACATCAGGCCACTATGAGTACCTCGTCATGCCGTATGGGTTAAAAAATGCTCCAGCCGTTTTCCAATCCTTTGTAGACGAGATTCTCAGGGACCTGTGCGGGCAGGGAGTGGTTGTTTATATCGATGACATTCTGATCTACTCGGCTACTCACACCGCGCATGTGTCTCTGGTGCGCAAAGTGCTTGGTAGACTGCTGGAGCATGACCTATACGTCAAGGCTGAGAAATGCGTGTTCTCTAAACGAGCCGTCTCTTTTCTGGGATATCGCATTTCCACCTCGGGGGTAGTGATGGAGGGTGACCGCATTAGTGCCGTGCGTAATTGGCCGACTCCGACCACGGTAAAGGAGGTGCAGCGGTTTTTGGGTTTTGCCAACTACTACCGGAGGTTTATCCGGGGTTTTGGCCAGGTAGCGGCTCCCATTACCTCACTGCTGAAGGGTGGCCCGGTGCGTTTGCAGTGGTCAGCCGAGGCGGACGGAGCATTCAACAGGTTGAAGGCGCTGTTCACTGAGGCGCCCGTGTTGGCGCATCCGGACCCCTCTCTAGCATTCATAGTGGAGGTGGACGCGTCCGAGGCTGGGGTGGGTGCCGTGCTATCACAGCGCTCGGGTACGCCACCAAAACTCTGCCCCTGCGCTTTCTTCTCAAGGAAGCTCAGCCCAGCGGAGCGTAACTATGATGTGGGGGACCGGGAGTTGCTAGCGGTGGTTAAGGCACTGAAGGTGTGGAGACACTGGCTTGAGGGGGCTAAGCACCCCTTTCTCATCTGGACCGACCACCAGAATCTGGAGTATATTCGGGCAGCTAGGAGACTTAACCCACGTCAGGCAAGGTGGGCCATCTTCTTCACCCGGTTCCGGTTTACTTTGTCTTATAGACCGGGCTCCCAGAACGTAAAGGCTGACGCACTGTCCCGCCTTTACGACACGGAGGATGGGTCCACCGAACCAACTCCCATCCTTCCCGCCTCAAAGTTGGTAGCCCCAGTGGTATGGGAGGTGGACTCGGACATCGAGCGGGCGTTACGGGCTGAACCCGCGCCTCCTCAGTGTCCAGCGGGGCGAAGGTACGTGCCGCTTGGTGTTCGGGACAAACTGATTCGGTGGGCTCACGTCCTACCCTCCTCGGGTCACCCTGGGGTGACGAGGACAGTGGGGAGCCTTCGGGGAGGTATTGGTGGCCTACGTTGGCTAAAGACGTTAAGGGTTATGTCTCCTCCTGTTCAGTGTGCGCTCAGAGTAAGGCTCCTAGGCACCTTCCTAGAGGGAAGCTACAACCCCTCCCCGTTCCACAGCGGCCATGGTCACATCTGTCCATAGATTTCCTGACCGATCTTCCGCCGTCTCAGGGGAACACCACGGTTCTAGTGATTGTGGATCGGTTCTCTAAGTCCTGCCGTCTCCTCCCGTTGCCCGGTATCCCTACAGCCCTACAGACTGCGGAGGCGTTATTCACCCATGTCTTTCGGCACTACGGGGTGCCGGAGGACATCGTTTCTGATCGGGGCCCCCAATTCACGTCTCGGGTATGGAGAGCGTTCATGGAACGCTTGGGGGTCTCCGTCAGCCTGACCTCCGGTTATCACCCCGAGAGTAATGGGCAGGTGGAGAGAGTGAACCAGGAGGTGGGCAGGTTTCTGCGGTCGTATTGCCAGGATCGGCCAGGGGAGTGGGCACGATACATTCCCTGGGCTGAAATGGCTCAGAACTCACTACGCCACTCCTCTACTAACGTGTCCCCTTTTCAGTGTGTGTTGGGGTACCAGCCGGTCCTGGCACCATGGCATCCGAGCCAGACCGAGGCTCCTGCGGTGGAGGAATGGGTACAGCGCTCCAAGGAGACCTGGAGGGCCGTCCAGGACTCTCTACGACAAGCGAGTGGACGGCAGAAGAGGAGTGCTGACCGCCACCGCAGTGAGGCCCCGTGTTTGTACCGGGGACAGGGTCTGGCTCTCGACCCGAAACCTACCTCTCCGCTTGCCCTGCCGGAAGCTGGGTCCGCAGTGTGTAGGGCCCTTTAAAGTCCTGAGGAGAATAAACGAGGTGTGTTATCGATTACAACTCCCTTCCTATTATCGTATTAACCCCTCGTTTCATGTGTCTCTCCTCAGGCCGGTGGTGGCTGGTCCCCTGCAGGACAGTGAGGTACCGGAGGTCCCTCCCCCCCCTCTGGACATCGAGGGGACCCCGGCGTACACGATCCGGGCCATTCTGGACTCAAGGCGCCGGGTGAGGGGCCTGCAGTACCTCGTGGACTGGGAGGGGTACGGTCCGGAGGAGAGGTGCTGGGTACCGGTGGGAGACATCTTGGATCCCTCCATGTTGAAGGATTTCCATCGCCTCCATCCGGATCGCCCTGCACCTCGTCCTCCGGGGCGACCTCGAGGCCGGTGTCGGCGCGCTGCGGGAGCCGCGCGTCAGGGGGGGGGTACTGTCACGAGTCCGACCGAGGGTGTTTCCTTTTCCCGGGCGGGTGGCGCTCGGCGGTCGTCGTCACCGGCCTATTAGCTGCCACTGATTGTTTTTTCCTCCCCCTCCTTGTATGTTTAGTGGTAGCACCTGTGTAGGGTTAATTAGTTTGTCTTTATTAGACAGCCGGCCCGCCTGGTTGTTGTGCGGGATTATTTCATTGTAACCTTCGGCTCTGTTGTGTTTTGTATGTTACTTTTGTGAGCACCCTGTGGTGTGTTAAGCGCGATTAAAAAGACGCACAGCATTGAAATTCTGTTTCCTGCATTTGACTCCACACCCACGCTAGGTCTGATTTCAAGGTTTTACTGCTAACCTACAAAGCATTACATGGGCTTGCTCCTACTCATCTTTCCGATAAGACGCAAGCCTCCTTACTGTCCTCAGAATTTCTAAGCAAACAGCTGGAGGCAGGGCTTTCTCCTATAGAGGTCCATTTTTATGGAGAGACGCAGACTCGGCTCGACCTTTAAGTCTTTATTGAAGACTCATCTCTTCAGTAAGTCCTATGATTGAGTGTCGTCTGGGCCAGGAGTGTGAAGGTGAATGGAAAGGCACTGGAGCAATGAACTACCCTTGCTGTCTCTGCCTGGCTGGTTCCCCTCTCTCCTCTGGGATTCTGTGCCTCAAACCCTATTACGGGGGCTGAGTCTCTGGCTTACTGGTGCTCTTCCATGCCGTCCCTAGGAGGGGTGCGTCACTTGAGTGGGTTGAGTCCTGTCCGGGTTGACTTATCTTCGTTGGCTATACTCAGCCTTGTCACAGGATAGTAAGTTGGTGGTTGAAGATATCCCTCTAGTGGTGTGGTGGCTGTGCTTTGGCAAAGTCGCTGGTCCCGCTGCTGCTCCAGTTTCAACTGTTCTGCCTGCGGCTTTGGAACCCTGACCTCTTCATCGGACGTGCTACCTTGTCCCAGACCTGCGGTTTTCAACTCTCTAGAGACAGCAGGTGCGGTAGAGATACTCTGAATGATCGGCTATGAAAAGCCAACTGACATTTACTCCTGAGGTGCTGACCTGTTGCACCCTCTGCAACCACTGTGATTGTTAGTATTTGACCCTGCTGGTCATCTATGAACATTTGAACATCTTGGCCATGTTCTGTTGTAATCTCCACCTGGCACAGCCAGAAGAGGGTTGGCCACCCCTTATAGCCTGGTTACTCTCTAGGTTTCTTCTTAGGTTCCAGCCTTTCTAGGGAGTTTTTCCTAGCCACCGTGCTTCTACAGCTGCATTGCTTGCTGTTTGGGGTTTTAGGCTGGGTTTCTGTACAGCACTTTATGACATCAGCTGATGTAAGAAGGGATTTATAAATACATTTGATTGAAAAATAAATTAGATTGATATTACTTCAACAGTATTTAACATGAATGTGGTTCTGAATATAAACAGCCACACCTGGGTGGATCCCTTCCTCCTTATAATACAAGCTTTGTTTCCAGAAGGTATCAACATTGTCAATAAATGTTACACCTACAGAGCTACAATGGTCTCGTAGCCAGTCATAGAGGGCTAAAAGTCTGCTGAACCGTTCAATGCAATGATTTAATTTTTTTATTTGACCTTTATTTAACCAGGCAAGTCAGTTAAGAACAAATTCTTATTTTCAATGACAGCCTAGGATCTGCCTGTTCAGGGGCAGAACGACAGATTTGTACCTTGTCAGCTCAGGGGTTTGAACTTGCTTCCAACGCTCTAACCACTAGACTACCCTGCCGCCCCAGGGATTTAGGGAGGGCAGAGGGCCAGATATTATGAGGCGTTTGTTGGTGTCAATTAGAGACCCAATCAGTTCTTCAAAATCCATCTTCAGCTGTTTTGAGCAGCCCTTCGAAATGTCATTCGACCCAACATCGACCATGACAGTATCAGCCCCCGGTGACTGACTCACAGCCTCGGGAAGCAACCTGGTGATATCCTGAACTTTTGCCCCAGAAAAACACAAAGTCTTTTCCCCAGGGACAGATAAACACTACCAGTCAAAAGTTAGGACAAACCTACTCATTGCAGGGTTTTTCTTTATTTTGACTATTTTCTACATTGTAAATTAATAGTGAATCAGGTAGTAACCAAAAAAGTGTTAAACAAATCAAAATATATTTTATATTTGTGATTCCTCAAAATAGCCACCCTTTGCCTTGATGACAACTTTACATACTCTTGCCATTCCCTCAACCAGCTTCATGAGGTAGTCACCTGGAATACATTACAATTAACAGGTGTACCTGTTCAAAGTTAATTGGTTTCCTTCATAATGCATTTGAGCCAATCAGTTGTGTTGCGACAAGGTTGGTATACAGAAGATATTTGGTAAAAGACCAAGTCCATATTATGGGAAGAATTGCTTAAATAAGCAAAGAGAAATGACAGTCGATCATTACTTTAAGACATGAAGGTCAGTCAATACTGGAAAATATGGAAAATTTAAAGAACTTTGAAAGTTTCTTCAAGTGCAGTCACAAAAACCATCAAGCGCTATGATGAAACAGGCTCTCATGAAGACAGCCACAGGAAAAGAAGACCCAGAGAACCTCGAATGCAGAGGATAAGTTCATTAGAGTTACCAGCCTCAGAAATTGCAGCCTAAATAAATGCTTCACAGAGCTCAAGTAACAGACACGTCTCAACATCAATTGTTCAGAGGAGACTGAGTGAATCAGGCCTTCATGGTCAAATTGCTGCAAAGAAACCACTACTAAAGGACACCAATAAAAAGAAGATACTTGTTTTCCCTGAGAAACATGAGCATGGACATTAGACCGGTGGAAATCTGTCCTTTGGTCTGAGGATTACAAATGTTAGATATTTGCTTCGAACCGCCATGTGTTTGTGAGGGGCAGAGTAGGTAAACCGATTATTTCTGCATGTGTGGTTCCCACCGTGAAGCATCGACGAGAAGGTTTGATTGTGCTTTTCTTGTGACACTGTTGGTGATTTATTTAGAATCCAAGGCACATATAACCAGCATGGCTACAACAGCGATACGCCATCCCATCTGGTTTGGGCTAAGTGGGACTGTCATTTACTTTTCAACAGGACAATGAAGCAACACCCCTCCAGGCTCTGTAAGGTCTATTTAACCAAGAGGGAGAGTGATGGAGTGCTGCATCAGATGACCTGGCCTCCACAATCACCTGACCTCAACCCAATTGAGATGGTTTGGAATTAATTGGACAGCAGAGTGAAGGAAAAGCAGCCAACAAGTTCTCAGAATAGGTGGAAACTCCTTCAATACTGTTGGAAAAGCTTTCCAGGTGAAGCTGGTTGAGAGAATGCCAAGAGTGTGCAAAACTGTCATCAAGACAAAGGGTGGCTACTTCGAAGAATCTAAATTCTTTGTTTAGCACTTGCTTGGTTACGACATGATTCCATATGTGTCATGGAATCAGGCCACAACGGGGACAGAGCTCTGATCCGGAGAGCACGGCCCAGCGGAGGGGGGCAGCAGTGGTCCAGGCTGTGCCAGGCAGTTTGACTAGAACAGAGAGAGGTAGCTGGAGGGGCATCCACAGCCATGGAGGGAACACCCAAGTCCTCGGCAGAAGGCCGCTGGTACAGGGTCTCAAAGCGATTTGAAAGTCTTTTGTCTGGACGCGGAGGAAGAAGGCAGGTGCACCGAGAACAATTCTTCTCCTTCTTTCTGGTTCCAATACACATCCATTTACGCTCACCTGGAGTAGAACAATGAGCAGCCATTTTCTGGTACAACTACAGTAGTAGAGGGTTACAGTGGTGGAAATGGATCATAGTCCAGGAAGGTCCCATTATGATCCTCTTGGAAGTTTTGATAGGAACTATTTAAAGACACTGATAGTCTCATAGAATCCTTATTCAGTTAACATTTGTTACGTCTTCATGAAGAGTAGCTTCTTAGCTGCATCAAGATCAAAACATTTTTCACAAATTCAAGTATCCATCAGAACTTTCCCCGTGACAACTAGGAACATGTCACAGATAATACATTTAATAGCACGTGAGTCCCCAGCAGATTCAAAGGAGTTATCACTGCTGCACGACGACAGTCCAAGGGAACAAACTTTTCCCAGCTCTGCCGGGGACTTAGATTCTCCCTCCATGGCTGAGGACGTCCCCACCAGTCCCCCACACAACTGTGTTGTTGTCTGTCTGTCTTTGAATGTGAAGGGCGAGAGAGAAGCGGAAGGGGGTGGGTGATGTCTGGGTCGGTTGTTAGTGACTGGTCGCCAGCTGGTCCTTGCTACACACGGGCCCGGCTGTGTGTTAGCATTCGGTGTGTTCTCTCAGAGCTGTGTATGGGGTGTCCCCAGTGTCGGTTGTCTGTGCTGTTGGTCCTTTTGGCAGCAGGAATGTGAGACAATATAGCCACAGAAAGTATAATTACATACAATTTTCAAAGCACTGCTAGCGCATTCAGATTTTATAACCTGAAGCATGCGCAGAACCATGTAAGCATGAGCATAAAATCAACAGTTGAAGTCGGAAGTTTACATAGTTTACACACTTAGGTTGGAGTCATTAAAACTCATTTTCCATCACTCCACACATTTCTTGTTAGCAAACTATAGTTTTGGCAAGTCAGTTAGGACATCTACGTTGTGCATGACACAAGTCATTTTTCCAACAACTTTTTAAAGACAGATTATTTAACTTATAATTCATTGTATCACAATTCCAGTGGATCAGAAGTTTACATACACTAAGTTGACTGTGCCTTTAAACACTGTTTGGAATGTTCCAGAAAATGATGTCATGGCTTTAGAAGCTTCTGATAGGCTAATTGACATAATTTGAGTCAATTGGAGGTGTACCTATGGATATATTTTGAGGCCTACCTTCAAAATTACTGCTTCTTTGCTTGACATCATGGGAAAATCATAAGAAATCAAGAAGACCTCAGAAAAAAAATGGTAAACCTCCACAAGTCTGGTTCATCCTTGGGAGCAATTTCCAAATGCCTGAAGGTACCACATTCATCTGTACAAACAATAGTACACAATTATAAACACCATGGGCCCATGCAGCCGTCATACCGCTGAGGGAGAAGATGTGTTCTGTCTCCAAGAGATGAATGTATTTTGGTGCGAAAAGTGCGAATTAATCCCAGAACAACAGCATGTTGTGAAGATGCTGGAGGAAACGGGTACAAAAGTATCTATATCCACAGTAAAACGAGTCCTATATCGACATAACCTGAAAGGCCGCTCAGCAAGGAAAAAGCCGCTGCTCCAAAACCGCAATAAAAAAAGCCAGACTACGGTTTGCAACTGCACATGGGGACAAATATCGTACTTTTTGGAGAAATGTCCTCTGGTCTGATGAAACAAAAATAGAACTGCTTGGCCATAATGACCATCGTTATCTTTGGAGGAAAGAGGGGGAGGCTTGTAAGCCGAAGAACACTATCCCAACCGTAGAGCACGGGGGTGGCAGCATCATGTTGTGGGGGTGCTTTGCTGCAAGAGGGACTGGTGCACTTCACAAAATGGATGGCATCACGAGACAGGAAAATTATGTGCATATAACATCTCAAGACATCAGTCAGGAAGTTAAAGCGTGGTTGAAAATGGGTCTTCCAAATGGACAATGACCCCAAGCATACTTCCAAAGTTGTGGCAAAATGGCTTAAGAACAACAAAGTCAAGGTATTGGAGTGGCCATCACAAAGCCCTCAATCTTATAGAACATTTGTGGGCAGAACTGAAAAAGCATGTGCGAGCAAGGAGGCCTACAAACCTGATTCAGTTACACCAGCTCTGTCAGGAGGAATGGGCCAAAATTCACCCAACTTATTGTGGGAAGCTTGTGGAAGGCTACTCAAAACATTTGACCCAAGTTAAACAATTTAAAGGCAATGCTACCAAATACTAATTGAGTGTATGTAAACTTCTTACCAACTGGGAATGTAATGAAAGAAATTAAAGCTGAAATAAATCATTCTCTGTCACGAGTCCGACCGAGGGTGTTTCCTTTTCCCGGGCGGGTGGCGCTCGTCGGTCGTCGTCACCGGCCTATTAGCTGCCACTGATTGTTTTTCCTCCCCCTCCTTGTATGTTTAGTGGTAGCACCTGTGTAGGGTTAATTAGTTTGTCTTTATTAGACAGCCGGCCCGCCTGGTTGTTGTGCGGGATTATTTCTATGTAACCTTCGGCTCTGTTGTAGAGGTACGTGTTTTGTGCCTGGTCGTGATTTGTTCCATTGTACATTTTGATTCCCTGTGTTTGGGAACGTTTCTTTTGTGAGCACCCTGTGGTGTGTTAAGCGCTATTAAAAGACGCACAGCATTGAAATCTCTGTTTCCTGCATTTGACTCCACACCCACGACACCCGGAGCATTACATTCTCTCTACTATTATTCTGACATTTCACATTCTTAAAATAAAGTGGTGATCCTAACTGACCTAAGACAGGCAATTTTTACTAGGATTAAATGTCAGGAAATGTGAAAAACCGAGTTTAAATTTAGTTGGTAAAGGTGTATGTAAAGTCCGACTTCAACTGTATGTCAAAAAATAATAATTTTGCATAGTTAAACACACCATACAACCAGACTACTTTCAACAATGCCCACTGAAAATTTTACACAACCACATTTACTTGAAGAATAGTGCCGATGCAATGTTTGGTAACAGAATGACAGTTGGTGCTGTTTGTTCTTTCATTCTGTTACCAAAGTTTGCATCTGCACCATTCTTCAAGTAAATGTGTTTTTGTAACATTTTCAGCGGAAATGGTTAAAAGTAGTCATTGTGTACAGAGTTGTATGGTTTGTTTAACTTTTCAATCATTGGTTTTGGAGTCTAGGTATCATTCTGTTACTGTGCAATTGTCCTTGGGTAAAATCACATTTTCTCTCACTTCAGTGGAAACCTTGTCATTAAAAGCACCGTGTAAGTGGCAAGGTTATCAATGTGCAAATCATCAATGCTGACCATCAGCCTTGAATAGTACATCAGTAGTTGATATCAGGGCTGAATAAAGAACACAGCCCTCTATGGCAATTATGGCTTCACTTTCATCGTGGAGATCAGAATGCAGAACGCAACTTGATTATATGAACAGACACACAACTCACACACAACATGCAGCAGTGTTAAGAAAATGACCAAAATTATACAAAGCAATTTCCTCTTCACATCACAGGAGGTTGGTGACACCTTAATTGGGGAGAACGGGCTCGTAGTAATGACTAGCGCAGAATAAATGGAATGGTATCAATTACATTAAACATATGGTTTCCATGGTTTCCAGGTGTTTGATGCCATTCCGTTCACGCCGTTCTGGACATTATTATGAGCCGTTCTCCCCTCAGCAGCATCCTGTTCTTCACGTTGGACTGATAGGCAGGTTGGTTTTGTCCTGGATACTACTCTGAGAAACTACCAGGCATATCGGTCATGGAATAACAACAACCTTCATCCCATCGTTAAGGGATGGGATACCAAAACCTGTTGCTAAGATGCAGATTTTCAAGACAGAGCTCAATGTCTTTTACCCTGAAAGCAATGAACCCTGGAACTTCTCAACTTCTCTTCACTCACTTCTCCTCACCCAACCAACCAATCTCTGCCATGTGCCATCAACTGAGAGTCTTCTCTAGAATGTCTTCCCATGTTACGTCTCTTGTCCTTTGATAAGTCTGATCAGTCTCAGACACATCGATTTGTCTTACTTAGGGAATCCGTCCTGCCTAGCTGTGCTTAGTCTATGCCAGTCCTTTATCCACTGTGAGATTGATGAGGCAGCTAGACCGTTCAGCCTCTGTCTTATGGAACTTGACACTAACAGCAGCACTGTAGCTTTGGAAAAGTGGTTGAGAACTTCTTTTCATTTTGTTGTGTAGTTTTCCTCTTTCCAACTGGAATCACTTACCAGTATGTGCCTGTTGAAGAAATGTTGAGGTTGAAGAACTCCTTTCTTTCATCTCTGTTTTTTTAGCAAAGGTGAGATTCCCAAAAATATAAAGATAATCTGTAGCACTAAAACCATTGTTAGGAAAAGGCCAAAACATAATTATCTTCAAATCATTGACTCAGAACTTCGGTTATGAGATGAAAAGTAATTTTAGTGATTTAAATTGTTCACATTATGTTTTACCACTTTAGACTGTGCAAAACATCAAAAGAAAGGTAGCTAACTCACCACATGCTACTTGATCACTTGATGGATTAAAAATGTGTTCTCACTTCCTAATGCAAGGTATTCTGGTAACTAATGCAACAGAAAGATGTAAATAGTTTTAAAGCACATGAATTACAATAAAATACCATTACTTTTGTAAATGACAGATGTCACACCCTGACCATAGTTTGCTTTGTATGTTTCTATGTTTTGTTTGGTCAGGGTGTGATCTGAGTGG
Organism: Oncorhynchus tshawytscha; assembly: GCF_018296145.1. Classification (NCBI taxonomy): domain Eukaryota; kingdom Metazoa; phylum Chordata; class Actinopteri; order Salmoniformes; family Salmonidae; genus Oncorhynchus; species Oncorhynchus tshawytscha. The sequence continues at coordinate 74,449,032 of NC_056435.1, forward strand.
GCATTCTATGTTGGATGTCTAGTTTGTCTGTTTCTGTGTTTGGCCTGATATGGTTCTCAATCAGAGGCAGGTGTTAGTCGTTGTCTCTGATTGGGAACCATATTTAGGTAGCCTGTTTTGTCATTGTGGGTTGTGGGTGATTGTCTATGTGTAGTGTTTGTGGTAGCACATTTTGTATATAGCTTTACGGTCGATGTTCATTTATTGTTTTGTTCAGTTTATTCGTGTTTTCGTCATCCATTAAAATGATGCATTCACACCACGCTGCGCTTTGGTCCGCTTCTTACGACGATCAAGACAACAGATACATAATATATATAAATTCAATTAAAATAACTCAAACATTTAGCTGTAACCATTAAAGTTACAACATGATGCTAAATATTTTGCTTTTGGCAAACACCCCAGAATTCAGTGATGAAATACTAATATGAATCAAATCAAATTGTATTTGTCATGTGCACCGAATACAGCAGGTGTAGACCTTACTGTGAAACGCTTACTTACAAACCCTTAACCAAAAATGCAGTTTTAAGAAAAAAAGTTAAGAAAATATGCCCCTCCAGCCAAGCCCAACTCCAACCCTCCACCTCTCTGTCCCAAATAATAAAAACAACAACAATAAAAGAACAATAACGAAGCTATATACAGGGGGCACCGGTACCGACTCAATGTGACGGGGGTACAGGTTAGTTGAGATCATTTGTACATGTAGGTAGGAGTAAAGTGACTAAGCATAGATTATAAACAGTGAGTAGCAGCAGGGTAAAAATAAAGAGGGGGGTCAATGCAAATAGTCCGGGTGGCCATTTCATTAATTGTTCAGCACTCTTATGGCTTGGGGGTAGAAGCTGTCAAGGAGCGTTTTCGACCTAGACTTGCCGCTCCGGTACTGCTTGCCGTGCGGTAGCAGAGAGAACAGTCTATGATTTGGGTGACTGGAGTCTTTGGCGATTTTTGGGGCCTTCATCTGACACCGCCTAGTATATAGGTGCTGGAAGGCAGGAAGTTTGGCCCCAGTTATGTACTGGGCCATACGCACTAGCCTCTGTATCGCTTTACGGTCGGATATTGAGCAGTTGCCATTTCAGGCGATGATGCAACAGGTCACGATGCTCTTGATGGTGCAGCTGTAGAACTTTTTGAGGATCTGGGGACCCATGCCAAGTGCCATGCCAGCTCCTTTGTCTTGCTCCCGTTGAGGTAGAGTTTGTTGTTCTGGCATTACACTGCCAGGTCTCTAACCTCCTCCCTATTGGCTAAATCATTGTTGTCGGTGATCAGGCCTACCACTGTTGTGACGTCAGAAAATGTAACGATGGTGTTGGAGTCGTGCTTGGCCATGCAGTCGTGGGTAAACAGGGAGTACAGGAGGGGACTAAGCACGCACCCCTGAGAGGCCCGAGTGTTGAGGATCAGCATGGCAGATGTGTTGTTGCCTACCTTTATCACATGGGGGCAGTCTGTCAGGAAGTCCAGGATCCAGTTGCAGAGGGAGGTGTTTAGTCCCAGGGCCCTTAGCTTAGTGATGAGCTTTGTGGGCACTATGGTGTTGAATGCTGAGCTGTAGTCAGTGAACAGCATTCTCACATAGGTGTTCCTTTTGTACAGGTGGGAAAGGGCAGTGTGTAGAGCGATTGAGATTGCGTCATCTGTGGATCTGTTGTGGCTGAATGCAAATTGTAATGGGGGTCTAGGGTTTCTGGGATGATGGTGTTGATGTGAGCCATGACCAGCCTTTCAAAGCACTTCATGGCTGCCTACGTGAGTGCTATGGTGCGGTAGTCATTTATGCAGGTTACCTTCACTTCCTTAGGCACAGGGACTACGGTAGTCTGCTTGAAACATGTAGGTAATTACAGACTCAGTCAGGGAGAGATTGAAAATGTCAGTGAAGACACATGCCAGTTGGTCTGCGCATGCTCTGAGCACGCATCCTGGGAATTCGCCAGGCCTTGCAGCCTTGTCAATGTTAACCTATTTAAAAGTCTTAATCACAATGGCTACGGAGAGCGAGATCACACAGTTGTCCGGAACAGCTGGTGTTCTCATGCATGGTTCAGTGTTGCTTGCCTCGAAGTGAGCATAGAAGGTATTTAGCTCGTCTTGTAGGCTCGCGTCACTGGGCAGATCGCGGCTGGGTTTCCCTTTGTTATCCGTGATAGTTTGCAATACTTGCTACACTACATCCAATGAGCTTCAGAGAAGGTGTAGTAGGATTAAATCTTAGTCCTGTATTGACACTTTGGCTCTTGGATTTGTACAGTGTCATAGATACAGTAGCTGACTTTAGATTCTGAATCTATAACACCTATTACATTTGATAGAAAAAAACTATACAATCAAAGTGACTGTAAATATGACATAACAGAGACTTAAAAGCTACATATTGTCCACTTCTCCACTCCTTTTAACTTTGCACTTCTGTACAATGGGTTTAATTTAATCAGTCGGACATGATTTGATATGCAGATAGTGTGGAACTGTGCAGCTGAATAAAGATATTAAATCGTATCACTGTGTGGCCTGCAATTTTCTCCCTCAGTATTACTACAGCATGGCAGAGTGAGTCCATTGTGAGAGTGCATTATGGTGGGGATAATACAGCCTTGTAAAAAGCACATGTCCCACAGTCTACAGTGCACAAGGTGAATAACAGACTGAAACTCGGGTATTATCACTTTAGCAACTGGAGTCAGCCAGAGAAAAGGCTTCTCTCACTGAAATCATAACAGGGTTAGTCCACGGTAGTGTTTAAACATGCTAGCACATACTGTACATGCATGCACACACATACAGGAATGTCCATGCATTAGCATGCACATGTGCACGCACCCACAGCACATCACAATAGGTCAAAGAGAATGGATTGTTGATGGAGATGCCGTTAATCATGAAGATGCTACACAACTCCTAGATGTGACAACAACCTACAGAAGTGGTGCAGGCAGGACTGGTGGCACTGGCAAAAATAAATAATAAACACACACTGTAATGAGTTTATTTGTTTATTTAGATCCCCATTAGCTTTTGTACAGGCAGCAGCTACAGCGCCTTCTGAAAGTATTCATATCACTTGACTTATTCCACATGGTGTTGTGTTACAGCCTGAATTCAAAATTGATTATATAAAAAAACATTTCTCATCAATCTACACACAATATAATGACAGTGAAAACCTGTTGTTAGAAATGTTAGCACAAATCTTATTTACATATTCACATACCTGAGTCAATATTTTGTAGAAGCACCTTTGGCAGCGATTACAGCTGTGAGACTTTCTGGGTGAGTCTTTAAGGGCTTTCCACACCTGGATTGTGCGACATTTGCCCATTATTATTTTTAAAAAGTTTTCAAGTTCTGTCAATTTGGTTAATGATTATTGCTAGACAACCATTTACAGGTCTGACCATAGATTTTCAAGCAGATTTAATTCAAAACTGTAACTCAGCCACTCAGGAACATTCACTGTCTTCTTGGTAAGCCTTGTGTTTTAGGTTATTGTCCTGCTGAAAGGTGAATTCATCTTCCAGTGTCTGGTGGAAACCAAGTTTTCCTCTAGGATTATGCCTGTGCTTAGCTTCTGTCACACCCTGACCTTAGTGTTCTTTGTTTTCCTTGTTATTTTGGTTAGGTCAGGGTGTGACATGGGTGATGTCTGTGATTTGGCTTGTCTAGGGGTTTTGTATGTTTATGGGGCTGTTTCCTTTCTAGGTAGTTTGTATGTCTATGGTTGCCTAGATTGGTTCTCATTTAGAGGCAGCTGTCTATCGTTGTTTGCTGATTGGGAACCATATTTAGGCAGCCATATTCTGTGGGTACTTTGTGGGTGGTTGTCTTCTGCCTTTGTGTCTATGCACCAGATAGGACTTTTTTTGTTTGTTGATTTTTCCACATTTGTTGCTTTGGTATTTTGTAGTGTTCACGTTTATTGTCTTTATTAAACATGTTGAACACTAACCACTCTGCGCTTTGGTCGGATCCTTCGTCCACAGAAGAAAATCGTTACAGCTTCATTCCATTTCTTTTTTTATCCTGAAGAACACCTCAGTCCTTAATGATTACAAGCATACCGACAACATGATGCAGTCACTACTATGCTTGAAAAGAAGGAGAGTGCTACTCAGTAATGTGTTGTATTGGATTTGCCCCAAACATAACACTTTGCATTCAGGACAAAAAATGGATTGCTTTGCCACATTTTTTGCAGTATTACAAACCGGATGAATGTTATTCTGTACAGGCTTAATTATTTTCACTCTGTCAATTAGGTCAGTATTGTGGAGTGACTACAATGTAGTTGATCCATCCTCAGTTTTCACCTATCACAGCCATTAAACTCTGTAAATGTTTTAAAGTCACCATTGGCTTCATGGTAAAATGGTGGTTTCCTTCCTGAGTGGTTTCCTTCCTGTCTGTCAAATGAGTTAGGAAGGACACTTGTATCTTCATAGTGACTGGGTGTATTGATACACCATCCAAAGTGTAATTAATAACTTCGCCATGCTCAAAGGGATATTCAATGTCTGTTTCTTTTACCCATCTACCAATAGGTGAAAGGCATTGGAAATCCTCCCCGTTCTTTGTGGTTGAATCTGTGCATGGAACTTACTGCTTGACTGAGGGACCTTACAGATAATTCTATCTGTGGGGTACAGAGATGAGGCAGTCATTGAAAAATCATGTTAAACACTATTATTGCACACAGAGTGCGGCCATTCAACTTATGACTTGTTAAATACCTATTTCAGCTGTGATTTTTTAATTTGTCAAACAATGTAAAAACATCATTCCACGTTGATATTATAGGGTATTGTGTGTAGGCCAGCGACCCCAAAAATAGAAATGTTATCCATTTTAAATTCATGCTGTACCACAACGAAATGCCACCATTGCATGAGATGTTAAATTTTTTTAATGTAATTTTGCTGTTTGCTTGAATAATTGGAGATGGAAGGGAGTTCCATGTGATCATGGCTCTGTGTAATACTATGCATCGCCATTCATTCGTTTTGGACTTGGGGACTATGAAGAGACCCCTGGTGGCAGGTCTTGTGGGGTATATATGGGTGTCTGAGCTGAATGTTATTTGATTTAGCAGATGATCTGGAATTACAGTAATACCTCTCATAAAACTAGAAGAGAAGCAGTTCATCTCTCATCAATCATCAACCACGAAAGACTGGCATGAATGTTGTTGATGTTAGATTTGATGTGCGGTTAAGGGCAAGGTGTGCTGTTCTGTTTTGAGCCAGCTGCAGATCTGCTAGGTCTTTCTTTGCTGCGCTTGCCCAAATTACCAGACAGTAATCAAGATGGGACAAGACCAGAGACAGAACAACTGTAGTACAGTTGATTTTTGTGTAAGAAACACATAACATCGTGTTATAACAGACATAACCCTCCCCATTTTCACAACTTTGCCAATATGACTTGACCATAATAATTGACCATCCAATGTTATACCTAGGAGTTTAACTTCCTCAACTTCCTCAATGGTCACAGCCTTTATACACAACTCCATTCGAGGTTTACAGTAGGTCTTGGATAATGTTTTAAACCAAATGCAATGCTTATAGTTTTAGATGTCCAGTATTTAAAACCAGTTTATTATTAAACACCAATTCTGATACGGACTCTAACTCCTTATTTAGAATTTCAGTGAGCTCACTGGCTTTGGCTGCCGACATGTAGCACCCAAAGCCAGGTGACAATCATTCGCATACATAGTCAATCTACCTTTGTGTAAGACCATTGGCAAATCATTAGTAAGAATAGACAAGAGTAACGGCCCGAGGCAACTGCTCTGAGTGACACGGCACTGTACATACTGTAATTGATGTTAGAGAAGCTGCATTGAAAAACACTCTCAGGGTTCTATAGGATAAATAACTCTACAACCATGCAATGGATGGTGATGTAAAGCCAGAGCAAGTGTGTTTCTTCAATAACTATTTATGATCATTAACATCAAAGGCTACACTGAAATCTAACAATACAGCTCCAACTATCATCTTGTTATTAATTCCTTTCAACCAATCATCTGAGTCAGTACAGTAAAAGTTGAGTGCCCTTCTCTATATGCATGCTGAAAGTCAGTAGTTAACTGGTTCTCTGAAAAATAGCATTGTATTTGGTCAAATCCATCAGTTTACTAAGAGCAGGCAACAAAGTGATTACGTGGCTGTCAGAGCCAGAAAAGGGGTGCTTTACTATTTTCAGGCAGTGGAATTACTTTAGCTTCCTTCCATGCCTGTGGACACACACACTCCTTTAGACTTTGGTTAAAGACATGGCAAATAGGGGTGGCAATATGGAATGCTACCATCCTCAATAGTTTCCCATCAAGGTTTTCTATACCTGGTGGCTAATCATTATTTTGCACCCCAGTATCTCTACTTGCACATTAATCTTCTGCACATCTACCGTTCCAGTGTTTAATTGCTATATTGTAATTACTTCACCACCATGTCCTATTTATTGCCTTAACTCCCATGTCTTACCTCATTTGCACTCACTGTATATAGACTTATTGTTTTCTTTTGTTCTACTGTATTGTTGACTGTATGTTTAGTTTATTCCATGAGTAACTTTGTGTTATTGTATGTGTTGAATTGCTATGCTTTATCTTGGCCAGGTTACAGTTGAGAACTAGCCTACCTGGTTAAATAAAGGTGAAATAAAATGCATTTAAAAAAAATATGAATGGATGACAACAGTTTTTCCACCTCTCCCACACTAAGTTGACCAAATTCAAAAAAGTGTTTTTTTCTCTTTCATTATTAGATATTTTATACAACAAATATGATGGCTCACTGTTCAATCTTTCCATTTCACGTCTGAGTTTTTCCACTTTACTAGTAGATTGGCAATGTCGAAAGGTTTTGTTAAAAATGACCCATCAACTTCAATGCATGATGTAAATTAATTGAGTCTTCTGCCCATTACATAATTTAAGGTACTCCAAAGTATTTTTCCATTGTGTTTTATATAATTTGTCTTGGTTTGGTAATATAATTTATTCTTATTTTTGTTAAGTTTAGTCAGAAAATGTCTCTATTTATAGTGTCAACCAATCAGTTGAGCAGTCTGACTTCATGTGACTGTACTCTTGGGTATCATCACAGTAGGTGGCCATACAATCCAGGTGTTGGAGTGAATTATCAACGCCAAATCTCCCCATTTTCCATTACAATGATCCAGCCCCCACACTGCATGAAATCATGAAACAGCCATCTCATGTGTATTCCATTGGCCTGGTGTCAGAAGCAGACTGGCCATAGGGCAGTTCGGGCAAATTCCAGATGGCCTGGAGGTTTTGTGCAGAATTATCATTATTTGGTTAATAGTGCTGGACTCAAGAGAATAAAATTAGCTGGTGTGGGGAACTAGAAAAAAAACGGGCCAGTGTGTTAGGAATGCCGGGACGATTTTTGGTCCCAGTTCGTCCCTGCCTGGCGTGGCATTGCATCGGGGGCGTTTTGCATGTATTTACTTTGGGAGAGAGATATCGTCCAGAAACCAAGGGATCCAGGCTTAATGTCAGCCTTTACCCAAATAAATAATGTTAGGATAATGTGAGATTAATCCCAGTTCTGCATTGGCCCGCCGTGGAGAGAAAGCGGCTGTAAAGAGCAGTAAAGGAACATGCCTATCATCGGTTCCATCATGTAGATACAGTAAGTAGAGAGACGTGGGCTTTGTATATATATTGCAAATGAAACAAGAGAGGACATCATAGAGGGGAACCCTCTGAGGATTCTGACCACAGAGAGACACGGGGGGGAAGCAAAGTTGCAACATTGGTGGCGGAATTATCGCTGACGACACACTGTTTGCTTATGACAAACTGAGTCAAACGCATTGCTTACACTGACTCACTGTAGGCCTATTGTCTGTAAGATAATGGCAATTTCCTCTATCATGTATCTTGCAAGAAAGATGCAGTTTAGTCTGAATATGTGTGGACAGATATATTGCCATGCTGTCTTTTATGATAAATGGAATGGTCCAAAGTAAGAGTGACAAAGTGTTTGTGACCTGCTATTGATTCTGCTGAAGGATCATTTGCATGTCAAAGTACCACAACGCACAATTTTATGTTGATCCGTTTTAATATACCATTTTATAAAAGCCGTAGCGGTCAATATTTGTACTCAAACCCCATCCTACCGCAAGGACCACATCCCATGTGTTGTCCTTCCTACATACAGTAGATGGGTCCTCATGGACAATGTCAAAATATATATATTTTCTATTCCTGTCATGATGAGCGGGAACAGGAATTGATTAATCTGAAGCAGACATTCAAAAGGTGTCCAAGAATTGCAGTACGTGTCCTTGATTACACTTAAACCATAGTTGACTACACTTCTTCATAGAATAACAGAATAGGTTCAGGGAAAGGATTGATGCTTCCACATGATTGGAGAGTAGCCTACTGTCGGGACAACCCTATGAGCACACAACGTTGAAATATTTATTTTTGGTTGAAAAGACATTGAAATTACATAACAAATGAGTTGAAAACATTGACAAAATGTTGAAAGGACGTCGAAACGATGCCTTTCAATCCATTTTGCTCACTGGAAATGTTATTGTTCCAAGGGAAAGCTTTTCTCCTACATACGTGTGCATGTGTATCCTGTGTTCAGCATGTAATCCACCATCCCAACATGACTCCAAGGACTATTAAGGACTATTGAGACAAAGGAGATATTGTACAGACTCACTATACAGTCCACTGTAACACATTTATCCTTTGGGGGGCATTGCAGCCTTGCAAATAATATGATCTGTTATGATGCAGTGATGTATAGTTGGACGGTTGTGACGTGCTATTAAACATGCATGATAAAAAAAACTCATTGAAACACATTGTCCTTGATTGTGGTTTACGTTAATTTACTCTTCTTTCATCAGTTCTATACCATTGAGACAACGTTTCTTATAATTCAGTTATCTCCTTCTCCTTGCCCCCTGCCATTTCATTGATTCACATTCACATATATGACACACACACACAAATTGTTCACAAACATAATCTGAGACACAGGGCATTGTAAGATGGCGCTGGAGAAGAAGGCAGACGTTTTACGTGCCCCCAGCCGATTGTGTTTTTTTTGTTAGTTTATTTGCGTTGTTTGTAACTTATTTTTGTACTAATTTTGTACATAATGTTGCCGCTACCATCTCTTATGACCGAAAATAACTTCTAGACATCAGAACTGCGATTACTCAGCACGGACTAGCAGAATCCTTTTTTTCCTTTCATGACTCTGACGAGCCCGATGTGAAGGATATACTGCTTCCTCGGGAACAGGCTCCAATCTGCGTGAAGAGGAGGTGGAAAAAGAGGGGCCGAAGGTCGGGCCGCCTTCTGAGAATTTGTAGGAGATCGAATAAACCCCCACTTCCCTCCATTCTGCTAGCAAACATACAATCTTTGGTGAAAAAAAATCAATGATTTACGCAGAAGATTAAACCAACAACGGGACATTAAAAACTGTACCATCTTATGCTTCACGAAGTCGTGGCTGAACAACGACAATATCAACATAGAGCTGGCTGGTTTAATTAACAATGTACCGGCAGGATAGAACAGCGGCATCTGGGAAGACAAGAGGCGGTGGTCTATGTATTTTTGTAAACAACAGCTTGTGCACGATATCTAAGGAAGTTGGGAGCAATTGCGCACCTGACGTAGAGTATCTCATGATAAGCTGTAGACCACACGACCTACATCTGTATTATTTTTGGCTGTTTACATATCACCACAGTCAGAGGCTGGCACTAAGACAACATTGAATGAGGTGTATTCTGCAATAAGCAAACAAGAAAACGCTCACCCAGAGGCATGCTCCTATAGCCGGGGACTTTATTGCAGGGAAACTTAAATCTGTTTGACCAAATTTCTATCAGCATGTTAAATGTGCAACGAGAGGAAAAAGAACTCTGGACCCCCTATACTCCACACACAGAGATGCATACAAAGTTCTCCCTCACCCTCCATTTGGCAAATCTGACCATAATTATATCCTCCTGATTCCTGCTTACAAGCAAAAATTAAAGCAGGAAGCACCAGTGACTAGATCAATAAAAAAGTGGTCAGAGGAAGCAGATGATAAGCTGCAGGACTGTTTTGTTAGCACAGACTGGAATATGTTCCTCCGAATGCATTGAGGAGTACACCACATCAGTCATTGGCTTCATCAATAAGTGCATCGATGAAGTCGTCTCAACAGTGACCGTACATACATACCCCAATCAGAGGCCATGGATTACAGGCAGCATCCTCACTGAGCTAAAGGCTAGAGCTGCTGCTTTCAAGGAGCGGGAATCTAACCCGGAAGCTTATAAGAAATCCCGCTATGCCCTCAGACGAACCATCAAACAGGCAAAGTGTCAAAACAGAACTAAGATTGAGTCTCACGACACCGGCTCTGATGCTCGTCAGACGTGACAGGGTTTACAAACTATTACAGATTACAAAGGGAAGCACAGCTGAGAGCTGCGCAGTAACACGAGCCTACCAGATGAGCTAAACTACTTCTATGCTTGCTTCATGGCAAATAACACTGAAACATGCATCAGAGCACCAGCTGTTCCAGTAAGACTGTGTGATCACGCTCTCTGCAGCCATTGTGAGTAAGACCTTTAAACAGGTCAACATTCAAAAGGCCACATGGCCAGACAGATTACCAGGACATGTACTGCGAACATGCGCTGACCAACTGGCAAGTGTCTTCACTAACATTTTCAACCTCCCTGTCCGAGTCTGTAATACCAACATGTTTTAAGTAGACCACCGTAGTCCCTGTGCCCAAGAACACTAAGGTAACCTGCCTAAATGACTACCGACCCGTAGCACTCACGTCTGAAGCCATGAAGTGCTCTGAAAGGCTGGTCATGGCTCACAACAACACCATCATCCCAGAAACCCTAGACCCACTCCAATTTGCATACCGCACAAACAGAACCACAGATGATGCAATCACTATTGCACTCCACACTGCCCTTTCCCACATGGACAAAAGCAACACCTATGTGAGAATGCTATTAATTGACTACAGCTCAGCGTTCAACACCAAAGTGCCCTCAAAGCTCATCAATAAGCTAAGGACCCTGGGACAAAACACCTCCCTTTGCAACTGGATCCTAGACCTCCTGACAGCCCAGCCCCAGGTGGTAAGGGTAGGTAACACCACATCCACCACGCTAATCCTCAACACTGGGGCCCCTCAGTGGTGCGTGCTCAGTCCCCTCCTGTACTCCCTGTTCACTCTTGACTGCATGTCCAGGCAAGACTTCAACACCATCATTAAATTGGTAGGCCTGATCACCGACAACGATGAGACAGCCTATAGGGAGGAGGTCAGAGACCCGGCTGTGTGGTGCCAGGACAACAACCTCTCTCTCAATGTGATCAAGACAAAGGAGATAATTGTGGACTACAGGACAAAGAGGACCGAGCACGCCCCCATTCTCATCGACGGGTCTGCAGTGGAGCAGGTTGAGAGCTTGTCCACATCACCAACAAACTAACCTGGTTCAAGCACACCAAGACAGATGTGAAGAGGACACGACAAAACCAATTCCCCCTCAGGAGACTGAAAAGATTTGGCATGAGTCCTCAGATCCTCAAAAGGTTCTACAGCTGAACCATCGAGAGCATCCTGACTGGTTGCATCACTGCCTGGTATGGCAACTGCTCAGCTTCCGACCGCAAGGCACTACAGAGGGTAGTGCGAATGGCCCAGTACATCATTGGGGCCAAGCTTCCTGCCATCCAGGACATCTATACCATTCGGTGTCAAAGGAAGACCATAAATATTGTCAAAGACTCCAGCCACCCTAGTCATAGACTGTTCTCTCTGCTACCGCACGGCACGCGGTACCAGAGCGCCAAGTCTAGGTCCAAGAGGCTTCTAAACAGCTGCTACCCCCAAGCCATAAGACTCCTGAACATCTAGTCAAATGGCTATCCAGACTTTTTGCCTGCCCCCCACCCCCTCTTTACACCACTGCTGCTCTCTGTTGTCTCTCTGTAGTCACTTTAATCACTCTACCTACATGTACATACTACCTCAACTAACCGGGGCCCCCGCACGTTGGTTTCTCAAATGATTGCCTCGCCTGGTTCACCAACTACTCCGACAGAGTTCAGTGTGTCAAATATGAGGGCCTGTTGTGCGGGCCTCTGGCAGTCTCTATGGGGGTGCCACAGGGTTAAATTCTTGGGCTTACTCTCTTCTCTTTATATATCAATGATGTCGCTCTTGCTGCTGGTGAGTCTCTGATCCACCTCTACGCAGACGACACCATTCTGTATACTTCTGGCCCTTCTTTGGAAACTGTGTTAACAACCCTCCAGACAAGCTTCAATGCCATACAACTCTCCTTCCGTGGCTCCAACTGCTCTTAAATACAAGTAAAACTAAATGCATGCTCTTCAACCGATCGCTGCCTGCACCTGCCCGCCCGTCCAGCATCACTTCTCTGGACGGTTCTGACTTAGAATATGTGAACAACTACAAATACCTAGGTGTCTGGTTAGACTGTAGACTCTCCTTCCAGACTCACATAAAACATCTCCAATCCAAAGTTAAATCTAGAATTCCTATTTCGCAACAACACATCCTTCACTCATGCTGCCAAAAATACCCTCGTAAAACTGACCATTTTACCGATCCTCGACTTTGGCGATGTCATTTACAAAATAGCCTCCAACACCTTACTCAAAAAATTGGATACAGTCTATCACAGTGCCATCTATTTTGTCACCAAAGCCCCATATACTACCCACCACTGTGACATGTACACTCTCGTTGACTGGCCCTCGCTTCATACTTGTCGCCAAACCCACTGGCTCCAGGTTATCTACAAGACCCTGCTAGGTAAAGTCCCGCCTTATCTCTGCTCGCTGGTCACCATAGCTGCACCCACCCGTAGCATGCATTCTAGCAGGTATATCTCACTTGTCATCCCCCAAGCCAATTCCTCCTTCGGCCGCCTCTCCTTCCAGTTCTCTGCTGCCAATGACTGGAACGAACTACAAAAATCTCAGAAACTGGAAAGACTTATCTCCCTCACTAGCTTTAAGTACCAGCTGTCAAAGCAGCTCACAGATCATTGCACCTGTACATAGCCCATCTATAAATTGCCCAAACAACTACCTCTTCCCCTACTGTATTTATTTATTTATTTTGCCTCCTTCGACCCCAGTATTTCTACTTTGCACACTCATCTACTGTCAAATCTACCATTCCAATGTTTTTAATTGCTATATTGTATTTACTTCGCCACCATGGCCTATTTATTGCCTTTACCTCCCTTATCTTAACTCATTTGCTCACATTGTATATAGACTTATTTTTCTACTGTATTATTGACTGTATGTTTGTTTTACTCCATGTGTAACTCTGTGTTGTTATACGTGTCGAACTGCTTTGCTTTATCTTGGCCAGGTCGCAGTTGTAAATGAGAACTTGTTCTCAACTTGCCTACCTGGTTAAATAGGTAGGTGAAATACAAATAAATAAATAAACGTTGACTCTGTATCGGTACCCCCCTGTATATAGTCTCGCTATTGTTATTTTACTGCTGCTCTTAATTTCTTGTTACTTTTATTTCTTATTCTTTTCTGTATTTTTTGAAGTTGCATTTCTGGTTAGGGGCTCGTAAGTAAGCATTCCAATGTTGTATTGGGCGCATGTGACTAATACATTTTGATTTGATTTGTCACCTTGCTCCACAGTGGGATGCTTTCTGCACTTGAAACAGAAGTATTGGCATTCTGAGAGGAGAATAGGGGCCAGAGGCCAGAGAGGGAACATGAAAACAGCCAAATAGAGAGAAAGAAAATGATTAGTTGGGGAGTGTAAACAACAAGGTGGATTAAATTGTGCATGTAAATAACTGATGACTTGTGGTCAATGGGCTTCAATGGGGCTTAACATATCTTCATGTCAGGAAGATACACCCACAATTTACTATGGGTAAAAAGTGTGGCCATAAATCTGTGACGATTTTTAGGTATGTCATGCCCTTCGCTGTTAGAAATATTTCCTTACTTTGTTAGTGAGGAAGCATATCCTCAAGCATAGATTCAATACAATTGCCTGGTGTGATCTCCTCAAAAATATATATCTGTCTAAGAAGGCCAAAGGGGAGATATATCTCGCTATGGTTCAGATGACTGCTTATCTCCATGACATTGTGACTGAACATTGGAATGGCAGCTACTTACAACAAATCCAATATGTAGTTATTTACCATCAAACAAAACACTGTGTGTACTGATTATACTGTATTGGTTTATAAGGATGGAGCTTTAATATAGATTAGACTTCTTGAGAGTTTAATGAGAGCGGCAGAATTAATGGAAGTGCTTTACAAGAGCAATATCTCTTTTCCAGACATAATTAATCATAACAAATGGTTTCAAAGTACTCTTTCTCTAAGCACAAACAACACACACACACACACACACACACACACACACACACACACACACACACACACACACACACACACACACACACACACACACACACACACACACACAGTCTGCTAACACTGATTCGTTGCTGCCTCATTTACCTAGGCAGAGCCATTTAAGGACAGCTGATTTAGGTAGTACTGATGTGTTATCCACATATCCCTGTGCCCAGATTTAATGATCATCTCCTTCACAACAGCAACAGAAACTCATCCTGGATTGTATGCTGCCACTGTGGCTATTCCATTAAAATGGTTTTCATTTATTTCATTTCCAATTTTAATGCATGAAATGTTTTCCTCTCCGATCTCATCCCATTTCGTCATCTCGCTGATGTCTTTCCTCAACAACATCTCGAGCAATCGGAAATAACTTTTCAATAAACGGTTGTAAAAAAATCACATGTTCAAATGTTGCAAGAAACTTGCTTGTTAGCGGGTGGAGTGCATCACTTGGCAGCTTGTTGTCCCGCAAACCTGCATCAACGGTTTTGTGTATCTGTATTCATCTCACTTATTTAAGAGGAGAGAGAGAGAGAAAGAGTGTGTGGGGGGAGATAAACTAATCAATTAGGCTTTCAAGGTCTCAGCACTCAGCTCGCCCTACCTAATCAGATACAGCTTACTATGATCTCTGATTTCTCTCTGCCAAAAAAACCTTACTAGGTCTCTGTAATGAAGCAGAAGTATCAGCAATGTCAGCTCGCCTCACACACACACCTCACATACAACACTAGTTAGCTACCTCGCTAACATCTAAGGTCTAAGGATGTATCGCACATCAAAACTTGGCTGCGCCGCTAGCCCGCTAACATCACATCTAAGGTAGTATTTGCTTTTAGAGATGAACCACATTTGAAACATATCTACCCAAAAACAACACTAGCTACCTCGCTAACTGCTTTTAAAGACGAGCCACCGTGCCCATTTTATATATATATTTTTACATCTCACCCCGATTGAGCTGAGGGGGTGGTGAAGGGGTTGTTATTGCAGCCACTGAAGTTCCCTGGCCCTATCTACTCATGTAATGATTCAACAGCTGTGCCCTTCATGGGAGCAGCTCCAACGACCCCGGCAGGTGGAAAGCTGTTTCTCTCTGCTTCCCTGGTATTAGCCCTCCACACCTCTTCAGGGAGCAGGAGTAATGAGAAAGGAAATGTTTGAAGAGGAGGAGGAGGAGAGTCTGGCCTGGGGACAATGGAATTTGTCTGCTCTCCGGCATCTAGTATGGAGAGTGGAGAAGAGTGGCATCAGGGGCATTGGCCTACATGTCTTTTTGTCAAGCAAAACTTTTTGCGGAAGGTACTAAGCAATGCACAGACCCCCTCAAGATACATTGAGTTACCTTGTAGGCCTATTTGGACCGCAAATAAGTCCTTTTGGAAGTGCATCAAATATGATGCTTTTGAATGCCAAGATCATATAACTCTCACTGATGGGGTTATTTCCAAGTTATGCTGCATACCTGGTTCTTTCAGCGCTTGGAACGTCAACTGAAGGAGGTCCTGACATACTTTCAGGCAGCATCGGTTGCAGAGAAGGTTGGATGCATTGGAAGAAAGCCAATATTTCCCATAGGTATGTCTTGTTTAACATAATAATGGCTTTAGTATTCATATCCTTATTATAAATGATAACATGCTCAATGCCAATAACATGGTTACTAATTTCCTTCTCTCTCTTTTTTTATTTTCTGAATTATGAAAATGCTACTATAATGTCCTGCAAGACTTGATGAAGACCAACAATGGAGTGGAGGGCTG
This sequence comes from Oncorhynchus tshawytscha, assembly GCF_018296145.1. Taxonomy (NCBI): domain Eukaryota; kingdom Metazoa; phylum Chordata; class Actinopteri; order Salmoniformes; family Salmonidae; genus Oncorhynchus; species Oncorhynchus tshawytscha. The sequence continues at coordinate 74,465,297 of NC_056435.1, forward strand.
GCATCAACGTTTTTTGGCAAATCTTGGCTGTACCATCCCTACCATTTGGAAGTTCATCAAGGCATTGCAATGACAGCAGCAAAGAGGTGAAATGACAATGGAGCAGTGTCTTGCTGGCTTTCCACCACCATGGCAAAGACCCCTCTACTGCAAACAACAGAAGGATCTGAAGTCACTGGTTGAAAAGTACACCACGACACAACGTCTGGAGACTTACCTGAAGAGTGTTGCCTACACTTTTAAGTTGCAGTCGTGAATACTCCGAAATCCATCTGAGAAAAATGACCACCTAGCCTACTTTGACACTTTTTTGTGACACTTCTCAATTTCAACCCTTTCAATGACTCCAAAATCCTTGAGACCAGAACACTAAGCACATTCTTGGACGATTTGTTCCTGAACTTGTTTATATGGCGTTGAATTGTCATGCAGCCTTCTCTTTTATAATTGTGTTAATTGAAATAAATGTTTTAGGCCTACATATTGCTGCCCCATAATCTTACACCATGGATGGGTAAAAACTAGAAAACATATTATTTAAAATGAAAATACATTGTAGAAAACATATAGGCCTAGATATACATTTGAAGTTGGAAGTTTACATACACCTTAGCCAAATACATTTAAACTCAGTTCTTCACAATTCCTTTAATCCTAGTAAAAATCCCCTGTCTTAGGTCAGTTAGCATCACCACTTTATTTTATGAATGTGAAATGTCAGAATAATAGTAGAGAGAATGATTTATTTCAGCTTTTATTTATTTTATCACACTCCCAGTGGGTCAGAAGTTGACGTACACTCAATTAGTATTTGGTAGCATTGCCTTTAAATTGTTTAACTTGGGTCAAACGTTTCGGGTGGCCTTCCACAAGCTTCCCACAATAAGTTGGGTGAATTTTGGCCCATTCATCCTGACAGAGCTGGTGTAACTGAGTCAGGTTTGTAGGCCTCCTCGCTCGCACTCGCTTTTTCAGTTCTGCCCACAAATGTTCTATAGGATTGAGGTCAGGGCTTTGTAATGACCACTCCAATACCTTGACTTTGTTGTTCTTAAGCCATTTTGCAACAACTTTGGAAGTATGCTTGGGGTCATTGTCCATTTGGAAGACCCATTTGCGACCAAGCTTTAACTTCCTGAATGTGTTCTTAAGATGTTGCTTCAATATATTCACATAATTTTCCTTCCACATAATGCCATTCATTTTGTGAAGTGCACCAGTCCATCCTGCAGCAAAGCACCCCCACAATATGATGCTGCCACCCCCGTGCTTCACAGTTGGGATGGTGATTCTTCGGGTTGCAAGCCTCCCCCTTTTTCCTCCAAACATAACGATGGTCATTATGGCCAAACAGTTCTATTTTTGTTTCATCAGACCAGAGGACATTTCTCCAAAAAGTATGATCTTTGTCTCCATGTGCAGTTGCAAACTGTAGTCTGGCTTTTTTATTGCGGTTTTGGAGCAGTGGCTTCTTCCTTGCTGAGCGACCTTTCAGGTTATGTCGATATACGACTCGTTTTACTGTGGATATAGATACTTTTGTACCTGTTTCCTCCAGCATCTTCACAAGGTCCTTTGCTGTTGTTCTGGGATTGATGTGCACTTTTCGCACCAAAGTACGTTCATCTCTTGGAGACAGAACATGTCTTCTTCCTGAGCGGTATGACGGCTGTGTGGTCCCATGGTGTTTATACTTGCGTACTATTTTTTGTAGAGATGAACGTGGTACCTTCAGCTATTTGGAAATTGCTCCCAAGGATGAACCAGACTTGTGGAGGTCTTCTCAAAAATGTTCTGAGGTCTTGGCTGATTTCTTTTGATTTTCCTATGATGTCAAGCAAAGAGGCACTGAGTTTGAGGGTAGGCCTTGAAATACATCCACAGATACTCCTCCAATTGACTCAAGTGATGTCAATTAGCCTATCAGAAGCTTCTAAAGCCATGACATCATTTTATGGAATTTTCCAAGCTGTTTAAAGGCACAGTCAACTTAGTGTATGTCAACTTCTGACCCACTGGAATTGTGATACATATATAAGTGAAATAATCTGTCTGTAAACAATTGTTGGAAAAATGACTTATGTCATGCACAAAGTAAATTTCCTAACCGACTTGCCAAAACTATAGTTTGTTAACAAGATATTTGTGGAGTGGTTGAAAAACAAGTTTTATTGACTCAAACCTAAGTGTATGTAAACTTCTGACTTCAACTGTAGTATGGGCAGTTTTTACCCTTAAGCCTTTATATAGCAACGTGAACAAATGTATATACAAAATTGTGCCCATATGAACACATTTATTTTAGGCCATAACTAACTCATTTATATAGGCTGTACAGTGTATACAATATTCTGCAACTATGAACGATACAATATTTGTAGCCAAACGTTATTTAATGAAAAGCAGTAAACATACACATTTAATTACAGAGACATGAACACAATCAGGCAGTAGGATACAGTTCACTTCCCCATGCTTCACAGCTCCCCTGGGAAACTCAATGTATTGTAGCCTCACGCGGATGGAAGAAGAGCGGAGGAAGGAGTTTGCTTCTGCTACAGTGTCCGCGGTAAAATATGACACTTTACGATGGTGATTTGGGCCACGGTATACAATAACTGCATATGATGAGTATCTTACTGCGAATTGGACTGTGGACTCACAGGGCCACTGTGCAAATCGAAAATGCTATATGCATTCGTGAATACACATTGGGAAGTTGATAGAGGACATTCTGCATCAGAAAGAGGTTTGATTCACTATCCCCTACAGTAGGTTGAAAAGGTTGAAATGAAGGTTGGTTGAAATGATTTTACAACACTGTGTGGCATATACTTGCTTTCTGATATTTCATATATCAAGGTACCTACAGTACTGACATATACAGCATTACAAGAGGTTGGAGAGTAGCAGTCTTTTGACCAAGAATTCTTCAACAATGGTGTTATCAGCACTACACCGGAGACAGCAGAGCGATGACAATGATTTCTCCACCTTTTGATTCTCCATTAGGTCTCTCCACAGGCCCTTAAATGAAGTCACCGCTCTGCATCTTGGAGTTTTCTCTAAAAACAGGAGGGTGTTGGTGGGTGCGTTCTGGGCCCCCTGGCATGGTTCCGTTTACCATACTGTGAATGTAATTAAATCTGTGAGCTGCCAGTATTTACTGGCAAGGCGGGCTGCCCCACTCCGCTCGTCAAACAGCCCTCCATCTGTCCGATTGGATTCCTGCTCCCAGGCAGCGTCAGAGAAGACGCTGGCATCCGAGTGGCGGGTCTAGGGTCTTTTTCAGGACAGCACCAGTGAGCCAGAGGGACAGGAATTCAGCAGTGGTGGTGTGATTAGAATATAAGCAGGGTTAATCCTCAGGAGGCCGTGTGTGGTGTTGTTCTCCCTGTAAACACTGTCATTAGTATTTACTCTCTGAGAGGTGTTTGGATGTCAATTGTTTTTTGGGAAAGTCTGAGAGCATAAATTAAGTGACTTGAAAAAAGGGGGTGAGTTAGACAGGAGGGAGATGTGAGGAGATAAAAATACAGGGGCCTGTCAATGTGGAATCTGGCAGTTTACCTAAGATCATAAGAGAATGGGCTCTGTCCAGGATTTTACTGATGCTGTATAAATGGTGATGTTCCAGCTGGTTCCTTAGAGGCCGTAAGCTGCTGAGTCTTTGTAATTGGTCTCTCTCCTATCCTCTTCTCGGCTGAGGACACTGAGGATCTGTAGTAGTAACAGCCTCACAAATCTGTAGAAACACGCCTAAAAGTGAGCACACACACACACTTTCCAGACCCCCAAAAAACTCAGACTCCTCAGCTAAATTGTTAGGACGATTAGAGTAGAATTCCACTTCATTCTTGGGTAGGCGAAGGAATGAAACTTCTCATCTCTTTTGTTCTGTCAGTGATCTGTAGATAAGGTGCTATTACAATAACCACGGTCATTCTCCTGCATTTACAAAGAGAGAAGAACAGAGTGTCCTTGCCCATCAACACAGCAGTCCCACTTATTACACCTCCTGTTTAACCCTGCCGACTACGCCGTCCAAAACAGGAATGGAAAAAAAACTGCCAAGCCGAGAAAGAAAAGCGAAAAATGCTGCTGATTATGGAAGTTAAGGCATATTGTAGTGGGAAATGGTAGTGCTAGAGATGGGGTGAGTGTGGCGAACCCTTTGAGTAGGACCCAGGGATGCCAAGACTGAAGACATTGAGGCCTGCGATTAGGGCACCCTGGCACTGGGCCCTGGGATGGAGCTGCGCGAGGGGGCATGGGGCATCCCGCAGAGCCACTGATAAAACGGCATCTGTACTGTACTGTAACGTACCAAACAGGGGTTGGATAGAGGATAGCGACACAGCTCTGCTTCGGAGGCTCAGAGCAAAGGCCCCGGGCGATAAAAACAACGTATTTTAGACAGCAAGGAGGGGAACAAGCTGTGCTTGAAACATTGGCCAGGTGGTCTCATATTTTCTAAATTACATTTTTCCCCTCCAAACTCCCCAGTGCTCTCCTTTCAAACACACACTCATACAATGATCCAATAATAAAACATTCCTTTTTTCTTTCTGTCTCTTTCTCTCTGCAGAGTCAATCTCAGACAAACGTTTTTTTTTTCAGACGATTTCACATGAGGCCTTGTGTCTGAGCGGGATGAGGGTTCTTCCAGTCGTCAAGGTGACCTTAGACTTGAGCATATCCTCCATTGTCTCCCTGAGGCTGTTTATCTGTCTCTTTTGAATACAGTGAAAGGAGGAAAACAACACATTCCACTAACATTGGCTGGCTTACACCACTTTGCACTTTAAGTTTAAAGTTGCTACCTTGATCCAGGGTACATGCTGAGATTACATCACTGATGACCTCTTCTCGTGAATAACTCAATCAGTATCTGCTCCTCAGTGAAAATGAGTCAGTGCTATCACAATATCTGAGACTACAGGATAGTTTATTTTTATTTTTGTTACCTTTATTTAACTAGGCAAGTCAGTTAAGAACAAATTCTTATTTTCATTGACGGCCTGGGTTAACTGCCTGTTCAAGGGCAGAACGACAGACTTGCCAGCTCAGGAGTTTTGAACTTGCAACCTTCCGGTTGCTAGTCCACCACGCTAACCATTAGGCTACCCTGCCGCCCCAGTTTAAGGATCAGAATAAATCATAACAATAAGACACCTCTCAGACAAAGCAGAAATACCCATTAGGGGGCATTCTTAATCCTCATCTTCTTCCTCCATCCCTTTCATAGCATCCCTTTATTTCCTCTCATCCTCTCTTCCTTTATCACCTCTATTTTCTATTTCTTATCCTTTCTGCTTTCATTGTCTTTCAATTTCCTCTTATTTCTCTCTCTCCTCCCTTCTTCTTTTCTCGATTTCTCCTGTCTTTTCTTCCTATAGTACACTTAACGTCCCCCCAACTCCCTCCCATCCTGCATGTCTGTATTGATCCCATCACCCAGAAACAGCGGCACGGTCCGCTAACCGAGTGTATTAGGAGGGGCGTGGGATGCAATCTCAATCTAATTTCCCATAGACTGAACAGCTCAGAGATACTCGCTGAAGAACTCCAGTGACATGCTCCTACGGGATACTTTCTGAAGACTATCTGATACACTGTAACTCAAGTGTTTTCTGATCCAACTTGAGAGGTAATCTTAAGTTGTGTGTTCTATGAGCTACGTATCAAAGGAATACTGTCATAAGAACACTTGTACATCCTTTGAAGAACCTGTTCTACCTGTAACCAAGAAATGTTCTTCTAAGGGGATGTCTGAAGAACCCTTTTGGAACCCTTTTTGCTAAGAGTTTAGATTGGGGTATGTGGACAGTTCTATGGGGGAAACATTAATTTCATGCATTAAGAATGATAGACAACTTAGTTACAGTAATAATGTCATCACTGCAGTATTTTATCACATGTATAATAAGTTTGACAAATCAATCAGAGAACCTCCCGTACATGTTTTTCCATAACGACCGCTCCTTCCCAGTCTCATGAATTCTACTGCGTTTCTTACCCTGGATCTGAGGAGTTAAGTTACTCTAGTTTCCTACTCAACATTTCCTGTGCTACCCCTACTAACAAATTTAGATATGTCAGTTTTGCCCACACCACAACTGTTTAGTCTTGACCTGAGCTATACTTTAGGAATCTCAGGAAACGGATGAGCAAAAATGATTTATGCTGATACTGTGAAGGGAAAAAAACGTGTTTCGGAAAGTATAGAATAAACCTTGATGTGTCATGTGAATGAATATGCAGTGGGTGGCTATTTTAGTCCCTTTCTCTTTTCTCTCGTCTTTGGAACAATTGTGTTTCTTTTCTGGGATGCCTCAGAATAGTCCAAGAACATGCATTAAACATCTGCACCAGCGTCTGTGATTTCATACTTTCATTTACGGTTGTCCGTTCAATGCCCACATCAATCTGGTTCCTGATAAATAATATTCACTATATGTAGGTCAGAGAACAATTTTATCATCAGCCCAATTTTTCTTTTCACACATTGACGTCGAAAAGGAACCCACGGTTGGAACAAATTAAACAAGAGACAATATTGAAAGAGGCATTTCTACTGTAGGCCATGTCCATGTACTATGAGCACCCGTGCGAAGTTTATAGGAACATATCAAATCTGGTGTCAAGTGAAGGCTAAGAGTTTATATTTTTGGGAAATGAAGCCATACAGTGAGCTCCAAAAGTATTGGGACAGCAACATTTTATATTGTTGTTTTGGCTCTGTACTCCAGCAGTTTGGATTTGAATTATACAATGATTATGAGGTTAAAGTCTAGACTGACTGCATTAATTTGAGGGTTTTTCCAATCCTATCGGGTGAACCGTTTAGAAATTACAGCACTTTTTGTACATAGTCCCCCCCATTTTAGGGGACCAAAAGTATTGGGACAAATTGACTTACATGCATATGTGTATTAAAATAGTAAAAAGTTCAGTATTTTGTCCCATATCCATAGAACGCAATAACCACATCAAGCTTGTGATTCTACACATTTGTTGGATGCATTTGCTGTTTGTTTAGGTTGTGTTTTAGATTATTTTGAAATAGAAATTAATGATAATGTATTGCGTCCTTTTGGAGTCACTTTTATTGTAAATAAGAATAAAATATGTTTCTAAACAATTCTACATTCATGTGGATGCTACCATGATAACGGATATTCCTGAATTAATCGTGAATAATGATGAGTGAGAAAGTTACAGAAGCACAAATATCATACTTGTTAACCTCTAACCATTACAATAACAGGGGAGGTTAGCATTTTTGGGGGGGGGGGTGATATTTGTGCATCTGTAACTTTCTCGCTCATCATTGTTCACAATCATTAAGGATTATCCGTTTATCTGATAGAAAATGTGTCTTAAAAATATCTACTAAAAAAATAATTTATATTTTATATTTAGTTTTGTCTTATTTGCCTTCTGTAAGATTTTGTTTATGAATTATTATGTTTTTAACCTCTTGAACCTATGGGGGCGCTATTTCATTATTGGATAAAAAAACGTGCCCGTTTTAAATGCAATATTTTGTCACAAAAAGATGCTCAACTATGCATATAATTGACAGCTTTGGAAAGAAAACACTCTGACGTTTCCAAAACTGCAAATATATTATCTGTGAGTGCCACTGATGCTACAGGCGAAACCAAGATGAAACTTCAAACAGGAAATGAGCAGAATTTTTGAGGCTCTGTTTTCCATTGTCTCCTTATATGGCTGTGAATGTGCCCTGAACGAGCCTACGCTTTCTGCCGTTTGCCCAAGGTGTCTGCAGCATTGTGACGTATTTGTAGGCATATCATTGGAAGATTGGCCATAAGAGACTACATTTACCAGGTGTCCGCCCGGTGTCCTTTGTCGAAATTGGTGCGTAATCTCCAAGCTGCATGCATTCATCCATGTGATTCAGGGGAGAGAGGAGACTTCCACGAACGATATATCATCGAAGAGATATGTGAAAAACACCTTGAGGATTGATTCTAAACAACGTTTACCATGTTTCAGTCGATATTATGGAGTTAATTTGGAAAAAGTTTGGCGTTTTGATGACTGAATTTTCATTTTTTTTTGGTAGCCAAACGTGATGTACAAAACGGAGCGATTTCTCCTACACAAAGAATCTTTTTGGACAAACTGAACATTTGCTATCTAACTGAGAGTCTCCTCATTGAAAACATCTGAAGTTCTTCAAAGGTAAATTATTTTATTTGAATACTTTTCTTGTTTTTGTGAAAATGTTGCCCGCTCAATGCTAACGCTAAATGCTACGCTAGCTATCAATACTGTTACACAAATGCTTGTTTTGCTATGGTTGAAAAGCATATTTTGAAAATCTGAGATGACAGTGTTGTTAACAAAAGGCTAAGCTTGAGAGCTAGCATATTTATTTCATTTCATTTGCGATTTTCATGAATAGTTAACGTTGTGTTATGCTAATGAGCTGCGGGGATAATTACACTCCTGGATACAGGTTTTTTTCGTAGCTAAACGTGATGAACAAAACGGAGCGATTTGTCCTAAACAAATAATCTTTTTGGAAAAACTGAACATTTGCTATCTAACTGAGAGTCTCCTCATTGAAAACATCTGAAGTTCTTCAAAGGTAAATTATTTTATTTGAATACTTTTCTTGTTTTTGTGAAAATGTTGCCTGCTCAATGCTAACGCTAAATGCTACGCTAGCTATCAATACTGTTACACAAATGCTTGTTTTGCTATGGTTGAAAAGCATATTTTGAAAATCTGAGATGACAGTGTTGTTAACAAAAGGCTAAGCTTGAGAGCTAGCATATTTATTTCATTTCATTTGCGATTTTCATGAATAGTCAACGTTGCGTTATGGTAATGAGCTTGAGGCTGTATTCACGATCCCGGATCCGGGATGGCTAGAATCAAGAGTTAAAACATGTCACTGTTGCCAAATCAGGAACAGGGTGACCAAAATCTGTAACAGAAAGACTGCAATTGAATTGGCCACAATGGGAAATCATAGTAGTCACAAACCACAGTCGCAGTAGAGCACAGTATAGTACAGTAGAGTACAATACAGTAAAGATGAGTAGAATAGAGTATATTTCAGTACAGTAGAGTTTAGTACTCTACTGGACTGTACAGTACTCGACAGTACTTTTCTTTTCTTTACTGTACTGAACTCTACTCTACTGTAATGTACTCTGCTGTGCTGTACTCTACTGAACTCTACTGTGCTGCACTGTGATGCCTAAACCTGTGAAACATAGATTTCTATGATTGGTACAGATTTGGTCCGGTCTGGATCAACCAAATTTGGTCTTGTTTGGGGGCGGAGCTCATTGGAATAATAGCCAGTGTGTAGAATAATACCCAAACATGCAAATGAGGATATTACATGTATCTACCTTTGCTCAGCTATTCAGGATACATCACCATGAAGAGAATGACATTCATAATGCATTTCTGTATAGTTCAGATCAAGGATCCCTTATGCCATTCTGTTACCGTCATTCTGTTAACAGGTGTTGATCCGCTTCACTTGCTGTTCAATAACCCCAAAAGAGTTTTCAAACTCAAGGTGTCATATCATAGCTGACACCACACGTTGTTTTTTTTGCAGACGTTTTGAATCTTCATTCAAAATAGATATTTAACAGTGGTTTTGGATAAATAGATATGACTGTCATTCTGTCATCTAACTTCGCACATGCACTGTTCCTCAAGTAAATCTGATTTAGTAAAATGTTCAGTGGCAATTGTTAAAAGTGCACCTGTGTATAATGTAGATTGTTAAACTTTGCAATCAATGGTTTTAGCTTGGCATATATTTTAAAGTGATAGAGTGAGCCTCAGTGTCCCTCTGTCACTGTGGAACTGACCTGTAGTTACAGGTTACAGAGTTAAATTGTAACACAGCCCTGCTAACTATGAATCTGAAAAAGAGACCCCGATTTTTTGTTTTAAACAGTCAATATCACACATTATTGGAGTGTGCTATACTACTGTAATGGTACAATAGCAGAGCACAATTTAATAGAGTTGTTTATATACAAAGTAATACACATGTAGGCTTGTTCCCTTGATTATACAACCGGGGAAAAGGATAATTAAATGCAAATGGAATGTTCCTCTACTTCCTCGCTTTTCTATAATAAGCACAGGTACTGTATGCTAGCCACAGGGTACGCAGCTTACCGGGAGAAAGCCAGAGAGAGTTTGTTTAGGCTACGTTCAGGGTGTCAGTGTTAAAACGTATCTAGGACGGACAAGGCATGTGAGTAAATGCTGTTTTATACAGTACATATTTAACTTTTTGAATGTCATTGGGGAACACTGGGGCTTGACTTTCCTGTGCCCCTTTCATATTATATCTGTATGTAACATCTTATGTTATCTGATATTATCTGCATAATATCTATACTTCAGCAAAAGATGCTTTATCAGCAAATGTCTCGGACAACCTTAGGCTCTTCCTGGAGATAATGCAGGGTTTCAGTTATCAAAGATTCCTTGAGGGTGACTTAAAGAGTCCTTGTTTGCATAGTGCTGTTATTCATATATTCACGTTTAAAGGCCCAGTGCAGTCCAAAAATGGATTTTCCTGTGTTTTATATATACAGTACCTGTCAAAAGTTTGGACACACCTACTCATTCAAGAGTTTCTTTATTTGGACCATTTTCTACATTGTAGATTAATAGTGAAAACATCAAAACTATGAAATAACACATGGAATTATGTAGTAACCAAGAAAATAGTTAAACAAATCAAAATATATTTGATATTTTAGATTCTTCAAAGTAACCACCCTTTGCCTTGATGACAGCTTTGCACACTCTTGCCATTCTCTCAACCAGCTTCATGAGGTAGTCACCTGTAATGTATTTCAATTAACAGGTGATCATTATTCATTTGTGGAATTTCTTACCTTCTTACCTTTCTTACTTTCTAAATGATTTGAGCCAATCAGTTGTGTTGTGACAAGGTAGGGGCGGTGTGCAGAAGATGGTCCTATTTGGTAAAAGACCAAGTCCATATTATGGCAAGAACAGCTCAAATAAGCAAAGAGAAACGACAGTCCATCATTACTTTTTAAGTCCTAAAGGTCAGTCAATATGGATAATTTCAAGAACTTTGAAAGTTTCTTCAAGTGCAGTCACAAAAACAAAAAAGTGCTATGATGAAACTGGCTCTATGAGGACCGCCACAGGAAAGGAAGACCCGGAGTTACCTCTGCTGCAGAGGATAAGTTCAATAGAGCTAACTGCACCTCAGATTGCAACCCAAATAAATGCTTCACAGAGTTCAAGTAACAGACACGTCTCAACAACAATGCTATCCCATCTGGTTTGAGCTTAGTGGGACTATCATTTGTTTTTCAACAGGACAATGACGCAAATCACACCTCCAGGCTTTGTAAGGGCTATTTGACCAAGAAGGAGAGTGATGGAATGCTGCATCAGATGACCTGGCCTCCACAATCACCCGACCTCAACCCAAATTAGATGGTTTGGGATTAGTTGGACCACAGAGTGAAGGAAAAGCAGCAAACAAGTGCTCAGCATATGTGGGAACTCCTTCAAGACTGTTGTAAAAGCATTCTAGGTGGAGCTGGTTGAGAGAATGCCAAGAGTGTGCAAAGCTGTCATCAAGGCAAAGGATGGATACTTTGAAGAATCTCAAATATAAAATATATTTAGATTTGTTTAACACTTTTTTGGTTACTACTTAATTCCACATGTGTTATTTCATAGTTTTGATATCTTCACTATTATTCTACAATGTAGAACATTTTTAAAATAAAGAAAAACCCTTGAATGAGTAGGTGTGTCTAAACTTTTGACTGGTACAGTATATTTCCACACTATAAGAATGGAATAATACTGTGAAGTTGTGAAAATAATAGTAATGCCCTTTTAGTGTCAGAGCTGGTTTGAAAATACATTTCAGCCTGTTTTGGTGGGATGGACTTTTGGCCAGCCTAGTGACATCACCAGGCGATAAAGTAGTTAATAGAACAATAGGAAAGAGAGTTCTTAACCTCTCGACCAATAACAACACATTTTTTTTTCCCTCACCACCCAGACCACTCCCAGACAGTTCTTGCAAAATTCTTGCTTGAGAAATTGCTCTCTGCTAAGAAGCTTTTCTGCAATTAAGGTACTTACAGTAATTGTTACCTATAAATTATTTGATAGTGAGATAAAAACACCTGCATTGGACCTTTAAATAGGGTACATTTATACTTAAATGCAGCTAATAAAATGACTTAAAAAATTACTAAATCGATATTCATAACAATCAGGACATTTCTACAGTACAGTGTATTATTTGCAATCCACAAGATAATTGCTTTTTGTTTTTTTTTGCTTTAGGTTTACAGGTGCTATACAACAAAGGGTTGACAGTGTGCCTCTTCTCTGTGAGGCCCATGAGATGAAAATACCCAAATGCATTCTGAAACCCTCTTTTATATCTCCACTAATGAGACACTAGCCAGCAGGCAACCAGTGTCCCACGCTGAGCCACTGCCTGTACTTAGGAGCCGCCCCTTTCAAAGCACCCATCAAGCCTCCAGGGCCCCACCACTGGAGCTTCAGAGATACTGAGACACTGAGTTTGCGTACACACCCAACTCTGATCTACAGAACACAAGACACCAGGAGTCTCGAATCTAGAGGAGCCAGGAAGTTCAGTTTCAAAAGGAAGCCAACAGGAGAGGGCACTTTCATATAACGTGACATACACTGAGTTTACACAACATTAGGAACACCTTCTTAATATTGAGTTGCACCCCTTTTTGTCCCCAGAATAGCCTCAATTTGGACTGTACAAGGTGTCGAAAGCATTCCAAATGTTTCTTTAACCTGTCTCCTACCCTTCATCTACACTGATTGATGTGGATTTAAGTAGTGAAATCAATAAGGGATCATAGCTTTTACCTGGATTCACCTGGTCAGTCTATGTAATGGAAAGAGCAGGTGTTCTTAATGTTTCATATACTCAATGTATTTCTCAGAACGGGCCCCTGTTATGCTGAGGTGTCACGGGCTGAGGCATTAATTGAAACCCCGCAGCAGGTGGCCCGACATTAATCTTGCAGCCACATTGAGATTCAGGCGATTGTGTGCCGTCGGAGCTCAGCTAGATAGGTTTTTCACTGCCGGATTGAATTTAAGGAATGGAGGAAGGTACTGAATACTGATATTTTATAAGACACTGTTTGGGCTTCATTCACAAGCTTGTTGAAGTTGTACCATCTCAGAGATGCTGTTCTAGCAAAAAACTATGAGCAGTCAAAAGGCATGTCCATGTAGCATGCTAACGGTGTTTACTGCTGAATTTGAGTATTGATATACCCCGTCTTCAAAGATGTTCCTTTTGCCAACATTTTCCTGTGTCTCTATACGTCTCCATTTTTGCAGTCCTGTTATGCCAGAGTCAATGTAGAGTTCTTCATCTTTTTGCCATGCACATCATGGCAGAAGAGTTGACATCGTTCACATAGCGGTAACTTTCCCAGTAGCGTAGCAAAGGCAAGCACAAGCCATAGATAAAAAATTATACTACAACAGAGCTGATACTGGCCAATTATCTACTTTCCTTCTTTCTATCTATCCTGCACATCCCACCAGCTGGAGTTTATACACCCTAATTAGTGTTCTCTTATCACACCCTAATTAGTGTTCTCTTATCTCCGATTTGAAAGCACACCATGGACTCCATTAAATATTTACCATTACTGTAACAAGTTCCTTGAAAAAGGGCATGGACATAAATCTAGTAGGGTGGATACAAGCATTTCGCTACACCCACAATAACATCTGCTAAACATGTGTATGTGACAAATAACATTGGATTTGAACATTTATTTAATGCATATAGTCTACAAAGTATTAGTAAGATAGAACTACATTAATGTCTGCAATTAGTTAAATATGATATTAAGGGTCATTTATTTATTAAAGCAGGGATTGTATAATCAATTAACTTAAAGTCCATATTGATACGACTGCAAGGAAAGAACATTGTCTACATATTTGACCTTTATTTAACTAAGAAAGCCAGTTAAGAACAAGTTCTTAGTTTCAATGATGGCCTAGTGGGTGAACTGCCTTGTTCAGGGGCAGAATGACAGATTTTTACCTTGTCAGCTCAGGGATTCGATCTTGTAACCTATCAGTTAACAAGTCTAATGCTCTAACCACTAGGCTACCTGCTGCCCCTTACACCAATATACAGTAACTTTCTTTCACTAATACAGTTCTTTCAGAACAGTAAGCCTAATTGGTGTAAGGGAGGCAGTTCACAATGCTACTTTAAACCTTGCCTGAAACCTAAAGATCTAAAAGCCCACTACAGTATGTCTTGTAGTTGAATGAGAGTACAGAATACTGACAGAGAGCGAGAGAGAGAGAAAGAGAGAGAGAGAGTGAAAGAGAGAGAGGAAAGTGAGAGAGCTAGAGAGAGAGAAAAAGAGAGAGTGGGTGGGTAGAGACAATGTTTTGCGCTCAAAATTGTATCTCCTTGAAAGTGATGTGACAGGCTACTTAGTGTCAGGATGGTCACCTGTGATTCAAGTCAGTATTCCATATCTGAGGAGATGATATGGAAACCGTCCACTAACATCAAACAATCTAATCAAATCAAACTTTAATTGTCACATGCGCCGAATACAAGTATAGACTTTACCGTGAAATGCTTACTTACATGCTTACTTGCCTAGCAGACTAAAAGAAAAATAAATAATAAAAAGTAACACAATAAGAATAACGAGGCTATATACAGGGGGCACCGGTACCGAGTCAGTGTGTGGGGGTAGAGGTTAGTTGAGGTAATCTGTACATGTAGGTGGGGCTGAAGTGACTATGCATAGATAAGAAACATCGAGTAGCAGCAGTGTACAAAAGGGGGGGGGGATCAATGTAAATTGTCCATGGCGATTTTATTAATTGTTCAGCAGTCTTCTGGCTTGGGGTAGAAGATATTGAGGAGCCTTTTGGTCCTAGATTTGGCATTCCGGTACCGATTTCCGTGCGTTAGCAGAGAAATCAGTCTATAACTTGGGTGACTGAAGTCTCTGAATTTTTTTTCCCGGGTGTCCTCTGTCACCGCCTATTGTCCTGAATGGCAGGAAGCTTGGCCCCAGTGATGTACTGGGCCGTACGCACTACCCTCTGTAGTGCCTTATGGTCAGATGCCGAGCAGTTGCCAAACCAGGCGGTGATGCAACTGGTCAGGATGCCCTTGATGGTGCAGCTGTAGAACCTTTGAGGATCTGGGGACCCATGCGAAATCTTTTCAGTCTCCTGAGGGGGAAAAGGTTTTGTCGTGCCCTCTTCACGACTGTCTTGGTATGTTTGAAGTGATGTGGACACCAAGGAACTTGCCCCGTCGATGTTAATTGGGGCTGTTTGGCCCGCCTTTTCCTGTAGTCCACCACCAGCTCCTTTGTCTTGCTCACATTGAGGGAGAGGTTGTTGTTCTGGGACCACACTGCCAGTTCTCTGACCTCCTCCCTATAGGCCATCTCATCGTTGTTGGTGATCAGGCCTACCACTGTTGTGTTGTCAGCAAACTTAATGACGGTGTTGGAGTCGTCTTTGGCCACGCAGTCGTGGGTGAACAGGGAATACAGGAGGGGACTAAGCACACACCCCTGAGGAGCCCCAGTGTTAAGGATCAGCGTGGCATGCTTGTTGTTGCCTACTCTTACAACCTGTGGGCGGCCCTACAAAAAGTCCAGGATCCAGTTGCAGAGGTATGTGTTTAGTCCCAGGGCCCTTAGCTTAGTGATGAGCTTTGTGTGCACTATGGTGTTGAACGCTGAGCTGTAGTCAATGAACAGCATTCTCACATAGGTGTTCCTTTTGTCCAGGTGAGAAAAGGCAGTATGGAGTGCGATTGAGATTGCGTCATCTGTGGATCTGTTGGGGCAGTACGCGAATTGGAGTGGGTCTAGGGTGTCCTGGAGGATGCTGTTAATGTGAGCCATGACCAGCCTTTCAAAGCAATTCATGGCTTCCGAATTGAGTGCCACAGAGCGGTAATCACTTCCAAAGGTTGCATGTTCGATTCCAGTGATTGAAAGTTGTTTTTGATAATTTTGTCTTAAGCCTATCCTAGAACCTTAACTCTTAAGGTTAGGCAGTAAATCCCGAATGGTTAAGGTAAGGCTTAATACCGAAACTTGACCTTGGAACATACAGCGAAGAATCTAAACACTTCAAAATTTGACATTTGTAACAACTTCGACATTTGACATTTGAGAAACATGGATGAACATCTGATTATTTGTCAAATATATATTTTTAATTCACCACACCATACACATACGAACAACAACTTACAGAAGCACACAAACAATGACTACATCTCATCTTCCCACCCAATTACTCACACCCCCATCCCTAATGTCCACATTATTGTTTGCCACGTGGCCTTAAATTGTACCAATTTGTTTTTTCGGGTTGTCCATGCTATTTCAATATTTCAATAACAAATCATTTGATTTTTCCATTGTGTTAATGATGGCGGATTGATTGATTTCCACGTTTTTAGAATATGTTTTTTCAAGATAAGGATAAGAAGAGAATCGTCCAGGCCATTGGCTATCTCACTACAGCCCCATATGACATGTCTTGAAATATGCAGACAGACGGACTAAAGGTAAGTTTATATTGTAATATTTCTGACAGACAACTTTCGACTTTCTAGCTCTGCCCCTAACTTTTGGACTTCATAGCATTCCCAGAAAGCCTGGATTATTGAGTCATTGTTAGTTTTACACATGACTCTGCAGTTGCGCTGTAGAATTTGTGAATTTTGTCTCTTGTATAGTACATTCTATACATTAGTTTATACTGGATTAAGCGTAAATTGTTGTTAACTGTTATGCGCCAACATTCCCTGAATCTTGTGCCAACATCAGTTAATTTAAATCTTGGATATGAATATGCTCTCTGCAAGGTTTTGTATATCTTCCCTATGATATGGATATCTTTCTTTGAATCAAATAAGATTCCCTCAAGGTTGCTCTGACGTCCAAAATATTTCAAATATAAATTTCATGATGTGTAACTTCCTCTTAATTCTTATGGCTTGAATCCTGCTAACGGGATCGATATGACAACAGCCAGTGAACGTGCAGGGCGCCAAATTCAAAACAACAGAAATCTCATAATTAAAATTCCTCAAACATAGAAGTATTTTACACCATTTTAAAGATAAACTTGTTGTTAATCCCACCACAGTGTCCGATTTCAAAAAGGCTTTATGACAAAAGCACACCAAACGATTATGTTAGGTCTGCACCTAGTCACAGAAAAACACAGCCATTTTTCCAGCCAAAGAGAGGAGTCACAAAAAGCAGAAATAGAGATAAAATTAATCACTAACCTTTGATGATCTTCATCAGATGACACTCATAGGACTTCATGTTACACAATACATGTGTTTTGTTCGATAAAGTTCATATTTATATACAAAAATCTGAGTTTACATTGGTGCGTTATGTTTTGTAGTTCCAAAACAAAAAATCTGAGTTTACATTGGCGTGTTATGTTTTGTAGTTCCAAAACATCCGGTGATTTTGCAGAGAGCCACATCAATTTACTGAAATACTCATAATAAACATTGATAAAAGATACAACTATTATGCATGGAATTATAGTTACACTTCTCCTTAATGCAACCGCTGTGTCAGATTTCAAAAAAGCTTTACCGAAAAAGCACACCATGCAATAATCTGAGTACAGCGCTCAGACAACAAATCTAGCCATACAGATATCCGCCATGTTGTGGAGTCAAAAGAAGTCAAAAATAACAGTATAAATATTAACTTACCTTTGATGATCTTCATCAGAAAGCACTCCCAGGAAACCCAGTTCCACATTAAATGTTTGCTTTGTTCGATAAAGTACATCATTTATGTCCAAATACCTCCTTTTTGTTCGAGCGTTTAGCCCAGTAATCCAAATTCATGATGCGCAGGCCAGACGAAAAGTCAAAAAGTTCCGTTACAGTCCGTAGAAACATGTCAAACGAAGTATTAAATCAATCTTTAGGATGTTTTAAACATTAATCTTCAATAATGTTCCAACTGGAGAGTTGCTTTGTCTTCAGAAATGCAATGGAACACAAGCTAACTCTCACGTGAACACGCGTGACCAGCTCATGCCACTCTGCCAGATCACTAACTCATTCAGCTCCCATCCCCCCCTCCTTCAAAGTAGAAGCATCAAACAAGGTTATAAATACTGTTGACATCTAGTGGAAGCCATAGGACGTGTAATTTGACCCCATAGACACTGTATATTCAATAGGCAAAGAGTTGGAAAACTACAAACCACAGATTTCCCACTTCCTGGTTGGATTTTTTCTCAGGTTTTTGGCCTGCCATATGAGTTATGTTATACTCACAGACATCATTCAAACAGTTTTAGAAACTTCAGTCAGAGTGTTTTCTATCAAGATCTACTAATAATATGCATATATTACCAACTGGGCCTGAGTAGCAGGCAGTTTACTCTGGGCACCTTATTCATCCAAGCTTCTCAATACTAACCCCAGCCATAAGAATTTAAGGATAGTACCCTTTTTATCTGCCTAAAATAACATACCCAAATCGAACTGCCTGTAGCGCAGGACCTGAAGCAAGAATATGCATATTCCTGACACCATCAATCACCACAAGCACCCGACCTCAACCCAATTGAGATGGTTTGGACCGCAGAGTGAAGTAAAAGCAGCCAACAAGTGCTCAGCATATGTGGGAATTCCTTCAAGACTGTTGGAAAAGCATTCCAGGTGGAGCTGGTAGAGAGAATGCCAAGAGTGTGCAAAGCTGTCATCAAGGCAAAGGGTGGCTACATTGAAGAATCTCAAATATAACTACTTTTTGGTTACTACATGATTCCATGTGTTATTTCATAGTTTTTTTCTCTTCACTATTATTCTACAATGTAGAAAATAGTCAAAATAAAGAAAAACACTTGAATGAGTAGGTGTGTCCAAACTTTTGAATGGTACAGTATATTTATTGTTTTACTGTGTATTTAATATTTTTTGTGGTCCACTTAAATGATTGCTGTAGATTTCTGTGAGTCATTATTGTTATTATTTTAAATGTTTTTGCAAAGGGGAATTTAGTTTTCAATATTGGATAGGTATATTAGGAGCTAATCTGTTTATAATCATGTTAACCTTAACTTCTTGGATATAGGGGGCGCTATTTTAATTTTTGGATGAAAAACGTTCCCGTTTTAAACAAGATATTTTGTCACGAAAAGATGCTCGACTATGCATATAATTGACAGCTTTGGAAAGAAGACACTCTGACGTTTCCAAAACTGCAAAGATATTGTCTGTGAGTGCCACAGAACTGATGTTACAGGCGAAACCCAGATAAAGATCCAATCAGGAAGTGCCACATTTTTTGAAACAGCCTCATGCCAATGACTCCTTATATGGCTGTGAAGCAGCTAGGAGTCAGCTTACGTTTTTCACGTTTTCCCCAAGGTGTCTGCAGCATTGTGACGTCTTTTTAGGCATTTCCATTGGAGAATGGCTGTAAGAGACCATATAGGGCGAGTGGACGCATGGTGTCTCCCGGAGAAAACTTGGGTAAAAAACTGAGGTAGCCTTTTTTCCAAAAGTTTCTTATGAGAAACCAACGGCCTCCGTTTTTCGCCTCCAAGAATATTATTTTTGGAAAAAAGGAACATTTGCTATCTAACTGGGAGTCTCCTGAGTGAAAGCATCTGAAGTTCTTCAAAGGTAAATTATTTAATTTGGTTGCTTTTCTTATTCTTATTATTGCCATGCTAAACTTACACAAATGCTTGTCTAGCGTTGGCTGTAACGCATATTTTGAAAATCTGAGATGACAGTGTTGTTAACAAAAGGCTAAGCTTGTGTTTCAATATATTTATTTAATTTAATTCGCGATTTTCATGAATAGGAAAAGTTGCATTATGGTAATGCACTTGATTACGCTCCCGGATACGGGATTGCTCGTCGCTAGAGGTTAACGGATACTTGTCAATGCTGCAGAAATGTTATGGCACTGTCATGACTGTCCTGATCAGGTCAGGTTACAGGAGACCACAACCCTACAGATTATCTCTCAACCCCAACAGAGGAGGAGAGATCTAGGGGTCTGAAGATGTGGGGGTTTTATGACACGTGACGCCCCTGGTCAATCTTAGGCCACACAACATTCCTGTGTCCCTCAATATGGAGAACCAGCCTCAGAACATTAAACATGAAATAAAGGTACTTTGGAACAATGGTTTCCGTCAGCCACAATGGTGGTCATGACAATAGATGGAATATGAAAATGTATGTCATTTTTGTTTTGTTATTAAAGGTTAATAGATGACGTTATTACAAAAACATTGTAACGTCAACAGTTTACCTAGTATATGTTTGATGTTTATACATTGTACGTTATATGGAAAATGTCCAAATCAAAGAGAATGTTTTGGTAAAGATGAAATGTGAATTGAATTTGAGTCAAATCTAGACCTAGAACTTGGTACGCCCAGAGAATTGCCCTAAAGGCGGTTACACCCACTTCTGACACGAGGGTATAAACCTGTGAGTAAAGAATTTACAGAGAAGACTACGTGGCCCAGGCTGCAGCCGAGGTCTAAAAAGTCAACAAACCCAAAACGCAACACAAGTTTGAAGACAAAGAAATATTTTTCTACCCAAGCAACGGATGAGTAGCTGTGTCTAAGCGGGTGAATTCAAGTCGAACCACCTAGCCTCCACCTAGCCTCCACTCATCAAATCAGTGTATCTACACTGTTTCATTCCTATGCTGTGAGCTCTGAGCTACAGAGCTGTCTGTCCTCAGAAGAGCCCTTCCAGAGCAAGGGCGAGGGAACAGACTCCTAAGCCAAAAGGACACTGACATCGTGAGGACAACCAAAGAGTTGCGCCTGAACGGTCCACACGGAGAATCCACGGAGACCTTCCCCACGTAATTATATATCATTATATTCTGACACTTAAGAGCGGCAGTTTGGGGCAAGGCTAGGGTTAGAATAAGCATAGCTGACAAATTCACCCAAATGAATATTTCTCTCATGTACTTTCTCTTTTTCTCTCTCTTTTAAATCCCCATTTTGGGTAACACGCGCCATAGTGTGTTGGACGTTATACTAAGTTCTAATCAATAGCCTAGAATGTGTTTTTGTGTATGTATATCTTTTATCATAATTTTAGCTTTCTCGTAAATAAATACTGAACTAAGATTGGTGTGGTACGAACTCAATGAAGAAACCCGGGTCCGTGCAGATTCCCGGATTATCCGAAATTCAGAACGAGACTGTAGAGGTAACTGGTTAACTAGCGACTGTTGTAAAATCGAGATTCTGATATTCTTTGAGTTAATTTGGGAAATAGAAACTCAATAAAATGAATTTTCCCATGGTGCCCCAGGTTAATTAGTTAATAATTTCTTGATTCAGTTAATCACGCAATTAGAAACCTTTAATCATTCGATGAGCAACAGTCGTCACATTAACTAATACAACGCCATGACAGTACCCTCCAAAGTATTTGATCCCCTGCTGATTTTGTACGTTTGCCCACTGACAAAGAAATTATCAGTCTATAATTTTAATAGTAGGTTTATTTGAATCAATGCAATCACAGAGGTCAGATGTTTCTTGTAGTCGGCCACCAGGTTTGCACACATCTCAGGAGGGATTTTGTCCCACTCCTCGATGCAGATGTTCTCCAAGTCATTAAGGTTTTGAGGCTGATGTTTGGCAACTCGAACCTTCAGCTCCCTCCACAGATTTGGCTAGGCCACTGCAGAACCTTAATGTGCTTCTTTTTGAACCACTCCTTTGTTGCCTTGGCCGTGTGTTTTGGGTCATTGTCATGCTGGAATACCCATCCACGACCCATTTTTCAATGCCCTGGCTGAGGCAAGGAGGTTCTCACCCAAGATTTGACGGTACATGGCCCCGTCCATCGTATCCTTTGATGCGGTGAAGTTGTCCTGTCCCCTTAGCAGAAAATCACCCCCAAAGCATAATGTTTCCACCTCCATGTTTGACAGTGGGGATGGTTTTCTTGGGGTCATAGGCAGCATTCCTCCTCCTCCAAACACGGCGAGTTGAGTTGATGCCAAAGAGCTCCATTTTGGTCTCATCTGACCACAACACTTTCACCCAGTTGTCCTCTGAATCAGTCAGATGTTCATTGACAAACTTCAGACAGGCATGTATATGTGCTTTCTTGAGCAGGGGGACCTTGCGGGCGCTGCAGGATTTCAGTCCTTCACGGCGTAGTGTGTTACCAATTGTTTTCTTGGTGACTATGGTCCCAGCTGCCTTGAGATCATCCACAAGATCCTCCCCTGTAGTTCTGGGCTGATTCCTCACCGTTCTCATGATCATTGCAACTCCACGAGGTGAGATCTTGCATGGAGCCCCAGGCCGAGGGAGGTTGACAGCTCTTTTGTGTTTCTTCCATTTGCGAATAATTGCACCAACTGTTGTCACCTTCTCACCAAGCTGCTTGGCAATGGTCTTGTAGCCCATTCCAGCCTTGTGTAGGTCTACAATCTTGTCCCTGACATCCTTGGAGAGCTCTTTGGTCTTGGCCATGGTGGAGAGTTTGGAATTTGATTGATTGATGGCTTCTGTGGACAGGTGTCTTTTATACAGGTAACACACTGAGATTAGGAGCACTCCCTTTAAGAGTGTGCTCCTAATCTCAGCTCGTTACCTGTATAAAAGACACCTGGGAGCCAGAAATCTTTCTGATTGAGAGGGGGTGAAATACCTATTTCCTTCATTAAAGTGCAAATAATTTTATAACATTTTTGACGTGTTTTTCTGGATTTTGTTGTTGTTATTCTGTCTCTCATTGTTGAAATAAACCTACCATTAAAATTATAGATTGATC
The DNA here is from genome assembly GCF_018296145.1 of Oncorhynchus tshawytscha. NCBI lineage: Eukaryota > Metazoa > Chordata > Actinopteri > Salmoniformes > Salmonidae > Oncorhynchus > Oncorhynchus tshawytscha. The sequence goes on from NC_056435.1 coordinate 74,488,215, forward strand.
ATTTCTTTGTCAGTGGGCAAAGTACAAAATCAGCAGTGGATCAAATACTTTTTTCCCTCACTGTATGCCTCAACACAATCCTGTCTCGGAGCTCTACGAACAATTCCTTCAACCTCATGGTTTGGTTTTTGCTCTGACATGCACAGTCATCTGTGGAACCTTATGTGTGCTTTCCAAATCATGTCCAATCAATTCAATTTACCACAGGTGGACTCCAATTAAGTTGATCATCCTTGAGATGTTTCTTCATTGGAAACAGGATGCAACTGAGATGAATATTGAGTCTCAAAGCAAAGGGTCTGAATACTTATACATTTAAACAAAAAAAAAACAAAACAAAAAAAAATATATATATATATATATATATATTACTGTGAAGCTCAAATGTATGCTGCCCTCCCTAGCCGGAGGTCAAAAGAAAATGAATATTTTACTGGACTTTGCTGCTGGAAATATTTAACAGAGGCAACTGGATGACTCAACATGTTTTAATGAATGCATGAAGATGCGAAATAAGGGAACAGATGTGTACAATACATGGTATGAATGTTTTGGTTTCTTGGTTTATTTGTTTCAACACACTTAGGCTGTCATTTGGACAATGTGTTATTTTTTTCAATGATTTAGGAAACAATGTGATGTGATGGATATGGAACTGTGCAGTTGGCCTGAATGAGGCTATGAGTATTCATGATGAACTCAAATGTGTGAAAAACTGTCAAACTGAGCATGTTTCCACAGTAATATCCACCTATGTATATAGTTAAATATAGTTAAGGTGCCACATATAAGCTTCCATTCATCAATGTGAAACAAGGGGAAAAGGTAAACGATACAACAATACTTCAAATCTCATAAATGTAACTACATGTGATCTAACATGCAATTTACGTAATCCCCGAAAGTAATTATTTATCATGAGGACCAGGAACAATAACTAGTAATGCTACATGCTCCAAGAAAGGTTGCTACTGTGTAGTCACGTTTAAGGACACAAGCTCAAGGACACAGTACAAATATGATAAAAAATATGAACATATGAAATATTTTATGACATATTTCCTATTGTATGAAAAAGGCTTGAAATGACTTACATCCTTTATAAATATAGTATAATTAAATTATAAAACCACTAACTATAATATAACTGTAAAATACATATTTGTATGTTTAGTGCTAGAGAAAATGTGCATATTTTCTAAAGATATCTCTTGATCATACATCTGTCCACACCACTGTGAATGTCACACAGAGCTTTAGCTTGGCTTCCTGCACTCCGTAGGAACTCACCTTTTATCTCATAACAATATTGTCCATCTATGACAAACAGAAAGTGTTTTATGTTTAACATCTATTCATTATTTTAGATGAATGGCTACAAATCGATCTCTGTGCTATAATGACGAAACCACTCTCTCCTGCTGCGCTACGATGTATGGATTGCAGGCATGTTCTTTGTCAGTGGCTGTGACGTAGGGTTTAGCCAGGGGATGATGGAAAGTCCGAAGAGCGAATTAAATGGTAGGAGGTACATCCAGCTTCAAGTGGTTTCAGATTTCACATCCTACTTCACACAGGCGCAAAACCGACTGTGTCCTTGGGAACCAGGACTATTGCTCAATGCAAGCCATTTCGATCTTCTGTGTCCACAGAACGATTTATAAGTGGAAATGTTGGTTGGGACTGGTACCAGAACCATGCAGGTCCCCCTACTTGGTTGAAATTTATATTTGATCTGCTTCCAAATTATAATGAATTCTACCATAGCATGTAAATGTGGCTTTGAGGTAGCCTTGATCCTAGTACAAACGAGAGAAATTGTGAAATTGATATTAGTTGTAGCGGCACACAAACAGAACAATCAGAGGGCAGCCGAGCTTCCAACCCCTAGGCAACTTTGCAGTATTTGTTTTATTTATGTTTTATTTCTTTCATTATCAGGCCAGAATTTTTTGGGTGTTATTACATACAGCCGGGAAGAACTTTTGGAGATCAAACTGAGGGTAACTCACCAGCATTACCAGAATAATGACCAGGAATATGACTTTCCTGAATCGGGTCCTTTGTTTGTACCCCCCAGGGCAATTGAATTGATTCCAGAGGCTGACCCAAAATATCGCCGGCGGAGAAGAGATCCTCGGAGTGGACTTCTAGTCTAACTCAGGAGGCGCTCACACCACCCACCACTTCCAAATATATTAATTGCTACTGTTCAGTCTCTGGATAATAAATTCGACGAGCTGAGGGCGAAGATTTCCTTCCAGAGAGACATCAGGGATTGTAATATACTCATTTCACAGAAACATAGCTCTCTCAGGATTTACTGTCTGAGTCCGTACAGCCAGTTGGGTTCTCAGTTCATCGCATAGACAGGAATAAATATCTCCCCGGGGAGAAGAAGGGCAGGGTGTATGTATCATGATTAACTACTCATGGTGTGATTGTGATAACATACAGGAACTCAAGTTCTTTTGTTCACCCGACCTAGAATACCTCACAATTGTATTACCTCCCAAGAGAATTCTCATCGGTTAGTCACAGCTGTGTATATTCCCCCTCAAGCCGATACCACGGCAGCCCTCAAGGAACTACACTGGACTTTATGCAAACTGGAAACCACATATCCTGAGGCCACATTTATTGTAGCTGAGGATTTTGGATTTATCAAAGCAAATTGGAAGAAAACGCTACCGAAGTTCTATCAACATATTCACTGCAGTACTCACGCTGCTAAAATACTCGACCACTGCTACTCCACCTACCAGGATGCCTATAAGGCCCTCTTCCGCCCTCCCTTTGGCAAATCTGGTCATGACTCCATTTTACACTTCCCTTTCTAAATGCAGAAACTCAAACAGGAAGTACCAATTGGAATCCACACTTCAAGATTGTTTTGATCACAAAAACTGGGATATGTTCCGGAAAGCCTCCAAGTATAACATTGACAAATATACTGATACGGTGAAAGATTTTATCAGGAAGTGTATAGGAGATGTTGTATCCACTGTGACTATTAAAACCTACCCTAACCAGAAACTGTGGCACGAATCACCACATTTCACCATTGCAATGTGACTAGGATTATGACAGAATACAAAACAGGGTATTTTTTTCCTCTGTAAGGCAATCAAACGGGCAAAACATCAGTATAGAGACAAAGTGGAGTCACAATTCAATGGCTCAGACACGAGACGTATGTGGCACGGTCTACAGACAATTACTGCCGACAAAAGGAAAACCAGCCACGTCTGGGACACCGACATCTTGCTTCTGGACAAGCTAAGCACCTTAAGGATAAAGGATAAACAATACTTTACTGAGAAATGGTAGTCGCAGGATCACAGTACTCTTGAAAAAACCAACAAACACTAAGTCTCAACTCACTCAGGAATGAACGCAGATCGTGAACAATTCAAGCTTCTGCAAAGGACAACAGAAAACACACCTCTTTTAACAGGGAAATCAAAAAGATTAAATTGGATACACTTGAGTGTCGTTAATGTCTCTAGGACGGTCTCTGCCGCCCTCTGGTGACTGGTGGAACCATAACATGGTACCCTCCAAGCTCATCATTAAGCTCGAGGCAACTGGGTCCTGGACTTCCTGATGGGCCACGCACGCCTCCAACTCAATTATCAAGTTTGCAGACGACACAACAGTAGTAGGCTTGATTACCAGCAATGACGAGAAAGCCTACAGGGAGGAGGTGAGGGCTCTGGGGGTGTGGTGCCAGGAAAATAACCTCTCACTCAATGTCAACAAAACAAAGGAGATGATTGTGGACAGTAGGGAGCACGCCCATATCCACATCGTTGGGACCACAGTGGAGAAGGTGGAAAGCTTCAAGTTCCTCAGCGTACACATCACTGCCAAACTGAAATGGTCCACCCACACAGACAGTGTGGTGAAGAAGGCACAACAATGGGTGGTGTGGTCTGCCCAACACATCAACTGGGGCAAACTACCTGCCCTCCAGGACACCTACAGCACCCGATGTCACAGGAAGGCCAAACAGATCAAGCACAAAAACCACCCGAGCCACTCCCTGTTCACCCTGCTATCATCCAGAAGGCGAGGTCAGTACAGCTGCATCAAAATTGGGACCGAGAGACTGAAAAACAGCTTCTATCTCAAGGCCATCAGACTGTTAAATAGCCATCACTAGCACATTAGAGGCTGCTGCCTATTTATATAGACTTGAAATCACTGGACACTTTAATAAATGGAACACTAGTCACTTTAATTAATAATGTTTACATATTGTGCATTACTCATCTCATATTTATATACTGTATTGTATTGTATTCTACTGTATCTTAGTCAATGCTCTGACATTGCTTCATATACCATTTTGTAGCTCTGAGTCTCTGCTTTTATCCAATGTCAAAAAAAACATTTCAAATGTTGATACATCAGACCAAATCCAGGTGGTGAGTCACATATTTATATATTCCTTTGCTTTACTTAGATTTGTGTGTATCGTGTGTATTGTTGGAAATTGTTAGATATTACTTGATAGATATTACTGCATTTCACTACACCCGCAATAACATCTGCTAAATGTGTATGTGACCAATAAAATTTGATTTGATTTTGAAGGTAATGGGATTGTTATGGCCTAAAGTTTTAGGGTAGTCTCATCACAAACTTGTAGTCACAGTACGGACATTGTCCTTGTTTACGTCACACATATCAGGAACTAAAACACCATGTTGCTCCAAAATCCAATATCCACCAGAATGAGACGAATCTGAATTCCCACCGTTGTCTGCCTGTCATTCATGCCTGTGAATAAATAGGTAAGCAAAACTTTAAAACAAAAACTTGGAGCCAAATAAACGAGACCACACTAATCTGTCTCCTAATTGTCCATTAATTAAATCGTAAATCACCGTGACGATGACAGCTAGTCCCCAATTACAGACATCACGCTCTGCCTGGTTCCCTCCATCATGGCTCATTTCTACTCTGGAAACCACATTGCGTACAAATCACCTTCTTTAATTCATGGCAACACTGTAGGTCAGGTAAAAATAGAGACCCGCCTACAGTGCCCCCAGAAAGTATTTATACACCTTATACACCATACTTATTCCACATTTTGTTGTGTTACAGCCAGAATTCAAAATGGATTAAATAGATTGTATGTATCACCCATCTACACACAATGCCCTATAATGACAAAGTAAAAACTTGATTTTGGAAATGTTTGCAAATGTATTGAAAATTAAATACAGATATATCTAATTTATATAAGCATTCACACCCCTGAGTCAATATTTCATAAAAGCCTCGTTGGCAGTGATTACAGCGGAGTCTTTCTGGGTAAGCCACTAAGAGCATTCCACACCTGGATTATGCAACATTTTCCCATTATTCTTTAAAAAATTATTCAAGCTCTGTCAAATTGGTTGTTGATCATTGCTAGACAAACAATTTCAGGTCTTGCCATACATTTTCATGCAGATTTAAGTCAAAACTGTAACTCGGCCACAGGAACATTCACTGTCTTCTTGGTAAGCAACTCCAGTGTAGATTTGGCCTTGTGATTTAGGTTATTGTCCTGTTGAAATGTGAATTCATCTCCCCCTGTGCCTGGTGGAAAGCAGACACTACTAGGTTTTCCTCTTGGATTGTGCCTTTGCTTAGCTCCATTCCGTGTATTACTTATCATGAAAAACTTCCCAGTCTTTAACGATTACCAGCATACACATAACATGATGCAGCAACCACTACTGTATGCTTGAATATATGGAGAGTGGTACTCAGTAATGTGTTGTATTGGATTTGCCCCCACATAACACTTTTCTATTCAGGACAAAAAGTGAATTGCTTTGCCACATTATTTGTAATAATGCCTTGTTGCAAACAGAATGCTTGTTTTCAAATATTTGTATTCTGTACAGCCTTCCTTCTTTTCACTCTGTCAATTAGGTTAGTATTATGGAGTAACTACAATGTTGTTGTTCCATCTTCAGTTTTCTCTTATCACAGCTGTTAAAGTCTGTAACCTTTGTAAAGTCACCATTGGACTCATGTTGAAATTCCTGATCGGTTTCCTTCACCTCTGAGTTAATAAGGACACCAGTACCTTTGTAGTGGCTGGGTATTGATACACCATCCAAAGTGTAATTAATAACTTCTCCATTCTCAAAGGGATATTCAATATATGCTTTTTTGTTTTTCCCATCTACCAGTAGGTGCCCTTCTTTGCAAGGCATTGGAAAACCTCCCTGGTATTTATGGTTGCATCTGTGTTGGAAATTCACTGCTCGACTGAGGGACCTTACAGATACGTGTATGTGTGGGGTACAGAGATGAGGTAGTCATTTTAAAATCATCTGAAACACTATTATTGCACATGCAGCTTATTATGTGACTTGTTAAGCACATTTTTACTCCTGAACTTATTTAGGCTGGTCATAACTAAAGGGTTGAATACTTATTGATCCAAGACATTTCAGCTTTTCCTTTTTCATAAATAAAAAAAAGGTAAAAATATAAATCTACTTTGACACTATAGGGTATTGTGTAGGCAAGTGACATAATACATTCTGTCTGTAACAAAACAAAATGTGGAAAACTTTATCAGGGGGTGGGAATACTTTCACTGATGTGTATTTTCTTCATGTAAACCTGTTGAATAGCGATAAGAAAAAGAGTCTTAGTTTTACAGAGTCTCCGCTCTACAAATATTGCACTTGAGAAAGTGTTCTTGAAGCTGTCATCAAAAATAACCTAAGGGTGGTTGGAACACAGGCTGGCAGAAATGAACAACAACTCATTTGAAAGTTATGACAACAGACATCCTATAATATGACTCATTTGATGAGCTGATATGCCATCATACCGAGTTACAAATGCCAGTCAGGCTTCAGAAACTATCAAACTTAGTTCTAGATACACCAAAAGCAGCTTATACAGACTCCCAACAGTCTATTTTAAGTTCACAAAAGGGAGGCCTTATGAAAAAAATGTTGAGTTATGAATGCGGTCATCTTTTTCTCTTAAACTCATTTTTCCCCATCATTAGATATATATATATATATATAAAGAAAAACAATATATTGGATTCCATTATGATTTCAACCGCACCTGATATCTGTCTTCTTCTAAGAGTTTAAACTAATGACTTGGCGGCAAGGATATGTCTTTGCTGTCTGGCATTGCAGCATTATTCATGACTGTTCCAAAATAGCCATCAAACAAGCTGGGCTAATAGTGATTAAATATACTCCTTTAATTAAAATTGATTTCCCGAGCAAGATTTATAGTTTGGTGATTTGGGTTAAAGACTGTGGGTTAAATGTATGATGTCACACATTTACTGCAGGCTTTATATACCATAGCTCCTATCAAAACTAAGAGTCCTTGCACAAAAGGATGACGGTACATAAAAATGGTTTGCTCACAGTTGACCAATAAATTCCATACAGAGGATTTTTGTTAATCACTTTTCAGATGCAGAATCTGTTACCTGACTATAGACCTTCTTAATTCTTAACTGCTTTTTGAGGAGGAGCGGAAGTGAACACTGGAACCACAAAGAACTTCCAGTGCAATGGTAAACAACTGGTTACGTAGCGTTCGGTAGCGGTATTTCCATAGTACTCGTGGTGGGACGGTTCTTACGTCCAGGGACAAATCTATTTTAGAAAATTAAAGATGATAGATTTCCCAAAGAAGCATTGCAGCAGTCTGCATTGCCTGCATGGATAGTAACGTAGAGTTTCCACCACTTCCGAATTTGTCAGATGAAGTTCCGCCCATGTTCATTTTGAAAAGGAGCCTGCGGACCAATGCGCAGGGGATTATGGGAAGGTGAGCGGCGGAAACCCTGCTAAGGGAGCGGTAGAGTAAGTTCAGCTATGCTCTACTTTAAGCAAATGGCACGCAGCCACAGCTTCCATTAAACAATCAGGTGAGGAGCAGATGTTTGCTTAAAAATATTCCGTTCACGTAACATAGTTCCGCTTGACATTAGTTCCAGGCAAGCACAACCAAAAAAAGATGGAGGAAAGCCAATCACCGCTGTGTCTGGTATTACAATTCTATATGATAACGCTTTGCTAGAATACAGAGACAAAATCATAAGGTCAATGGAATGCAGAGATTGTTGGTGTTGATTTAAGAGAGATTTGCACAACGTTTGCTTGTGCTGCTAGCTAACTATGAACATAAATCAACCTAAAAACTATGATCAAAGCCACCATTTGTGAATGTGTTCACTAAATTAAATTGTGAAATTTGCCCACCAAAGGATAGAAATCACTAGTAACACACATGATAACATTCTAAATTATACACTTAACATGAATTTCCCCTGTAATAAGCTACCAATTGGATTATGGTATGTTAACATTATGATTCTCATATATTATAGCTCAAGGATCTTTCATTATACCGGTGTCAGGATAGTGATGATTATAGCTAACCTACTGTAAAATACATAGGCCTGCGTGTAAAATGCACATGAATGGGTACTTTGGATAAAGGAAATTGCGGCTTTGACTTGCAAACATTGTTGTGCAAATCTCTCTTCACCCATCAACATCTCTGCAATCCTCCTCCATGCCATTGACCTACTACTGATTTTGTCTCTGTATTATAACATTTTGAAATTATAAAAAATTATAGAATTACAATGCTCCCCACTCAAAAATATTCAGTGCCTTATTTTCAAGTACATTACTGTACCTAGAATACAAGGGTTGGATTTGCACAAAACAATTTAATGTTAGAAAATGTATGTAGAAAATCTACATATCTACTGCTATCAGTTTAAATTGAGAACATGTAGCTAGCTCAACAATATGCAAATGATGTGTGAGTTATGAGCTATTCTCTGCAAAATGGGTTCACATGGCTGATATCCTGAGACAAAGTGACAATCAAATTAAACAGATTGGAGTGCTCACAACTGGACAAAAAGGTAATATTCATTTGAGAAACCAACACAGAAACAGACAAATTAGAGACAGATTCCGTTCACACCTTTTCATTGCATAATTGTGATATGTGATTAATGACCATTGACACTAGTTCATCTTGAATAAAGTTTTTAAGTTAAAAATGTAAACAAGTGTAAACACTTCACTTCAATTAATCAATATTGAATGAATCAACACACAATTAAAAAATGTACAAATAACTTGTTTGTAAATGTTTGTAAATGTCTTAGTAAGTAGGCTATTACTACTATTACTACTAAAGCATAATTTCAGGTAAACAAAACAGTCCATACAAGAGGTGGCCAACCTTGCTCCTCTCCCTGATCTACTGGGTGAGCTGACTTCTACTCCAGCCGAGCAATAATACACATTATCATTAGGTTTGATAAGTTGAATTAGGTGTGTTAGTGCCGGGCTGGAACAGAAGTCTGCACACCCAGCGTACCTCCAGGAAAAGGATTGGCCTGCTCCAGTTGTAATAAGGCTGTAGCCTACATTGTGTGTAACTTAACTGTATTGTTGTATACAACATTTGCTAACATGAGTACGAATGCATACAACCCATGGCATACAAGGATGTGCCAGTAGTCTCTTGGGACATTCAGTGGGACCTCTTCATCTGCAGACAGGCTTTTGCAGCTCTCCATATCTGAGGACAGACGGCATCACAAAGAAACAGGCTTCATTGTATTACAATTAGACAGCCCTGAGACAGCCCCTATTATTTCTCTGTCTGTCTTCATAGTTTTCCTCTCTAGGGACTAGAACTAGGGAATCTTTTCATAATGTCATCCCACAACCTGCCATATCTAACTAGTACCCATACTCCCTTTTCTGACAGTTGGAGCAAAAAACCCTTTCACACTCTTCCATCGCTGTTATCTACAAATGCATTTGGAACATGAGTTTACAATGATAAATAGGTCTAAACCAAGATAACAAGCTAACATGAAGTTAGCTAGCTGATGATATTTCAGTTATCTATAGTATGTAAAGTTGGCTATATAGCTAGCAAGTAACATAAACTCACCCCATTCCATACAAATGTGTGCAACCACAACATTCAAACGAGGCTACAAAGAAAACTAATTGGACTGTAGCGACTGTGTTGACTTCAAAATCGGGGGTGTGAACTAAGTTTCTATTCAAGCGTTGATTGACATGGTGATGGATCTATACTGTTGGAGAAAAGTTGTCATGTCGTAACGTTGTAACGTACAGCACGCATAAAGCAACTATTTCTGTCTTACAATCTCTCTCCACCAGGTGTAGCACTTCTCATCATTTAAAACCTGTTAAAGATAAGGCTGACTACTGCCCCCTTTGGAGGAATTGCGTGCCCATAGTAAACAGAAAGAAAATCTGTCAAAAATTGCTAATATATGCATATAATAATTATTATTGAATAGAAAACACTCTAAAGCTTCTAAAACCGTTCGAAGTTTAGATGCGCATCCACTAGAATTTTGGCTGCATTTCAACCGGAATTTGTCGTGTTTGATAACCTAAAGACACAGACTTGAAAACCAAACGCAGTTTTTGGTAAGTATAACTCCTTCCACGTCTTCTGATCGAAGAACATCAAAGGAAAGGGAATATTTATGTGTTAATTATGGGTTTCTGTGGACTCCGAGATAGAGGAGACATAATGCTAATTTCTGAGCGCCGTCTCATATTATAGCCTAGTGAACGAATTCTGTAACGTTAAAAATAAATGTAACACAGCGGTTGCATTAAGAAGAAGTGTATCTTTCTAACTATATGTAGAACATGTATATTTAGTCAAAGTTTATGATGTGTATTGTTTGTTATCTGACGTTATCTGCCGGGGCTATCATCATTTCTCAGGACATTTGAGTAGCATTTTTTGAACATGGCGTCATTGTAAACAGAGATTTATGGATATAAATAGCATATTATTGAAAAAAACATAAATGTACTGTGTAAGATGTCCTATTACTGTCATCTGATGAAGATTTTCAAAAGGTTAGTGAATTATTTTTCTTTTAATCCTGCGGTTGTTGATTGCATTTTTTGGCTATTCAAATGAGCTGTGTCCTTGGTGGTGGTTTGACATAAAGATGTGCTATGTTTTCGCCGTAAAACATTTTCGAAATCTGACTTGCTGGCTAGATGAACAAGGTGTTTATCTTTCATTTGAGCTATTGGACTTGTTAATGTGTGGAGGTTAAATATTTCTAAGAATATTTTTGCATTCCGTGCGCCACCGTTCCAGCTGAACGTGGGAGGGTTCGTTCCCAAAAGGGAACCCTATCCCGTCAACAGGTTTTTAATTAACCCATTGGAGATACACCCTTCAGTCTCTCCAGGACTTGGGACTTTCTTTGGGACCTTCATCCACAGACAGGGTTTAGCAGCTCTGAGCATATCTGAGGTTAGGAAACATAGAAATTAGACCAGGACTTTCTTCATTATAAGTGATTTAACATTTGATATTTTGTTGCAACTGTGTTTTTGTCATAGTTCTCTGTTTAGGACTGGAAGTCTGTTCATTAGCAAGCTAGCTTAGCTACTAGCTGGGTAGCTAACATTGTTGATTTGAACTGATCAAGTTGACGTTTGTGTCATAAAAAATTGGTCTATCCTATTTATATGTAGTGTGCTAGCTAGCTAGCTGACGTTACCTAGAATAGATGTTTAAGAATTACTTTCAAGTAGTTTTACTTAAGTACTTTACATCCCTGATTGGTTTACGGATAGAATTGGTTGACGGACCTCACAAATAATGTCAAAAGTAGCAATCCTTAGACCTAGAACATGACTGGCCAACCTTGCTCCTAGATATTTAGCTACTGGGTGTGCAGGTTTCTGTTACAGCCCAGCCTCTGACATTCTGCTTATTATTTGTATTAGACGTTATTCATTTAACTATTCGATCATCTCTTGTTTTGGAGTAAGATAAATGTCTATACCCAGTATCCATTTACATAAGCGTTCTTTGTCTGATATAAAGTACAGTGTATTTTTGGTCATTGATCATTCCCTGTTTGTCTGTTTTATTTAGTTGTCACTCACTCTCATTTTGTCTGATGAAATTGCACAGATTTGCAGCTGCAGCTGATGTCCCCGATCATTGGTGTAGGTGTAACAATCCCCGTATGGCTGACCTAGGATACAACCCCTGTCCACAACAGCACTTCATAACCACAAAGCAGCATCAATTATCCTACCAAAACCATGATCTTGGTTGGACTAGGATAACAGTACTTTAGAGCTCTAGGACTTTGTCTCACATCCTATTTCCTCACCTGTATTGTATCACAACTGCATTGGAGAAGGTATAAGGTCCCTCCCTCTGACCTCCTCCAATAGGTTTTTAGGAGGTGAGGAGAGGAATAATAACAACTAGCACACACTTGCTACACACTCACCCCTCTGCACACTCACCCCTCAGCTGCCAGCAGAGCAGATTGTGTGAACTGAGTCAATCTAGCACCCACAGAATTAACTTTGAGGGTATTTAAATCCGCTACATTGACGGCTCAGTTATTCTGTCGGTGGCGTAGGAGGAGGTGAAAGGGGTGTGACTGTAGTAGAGGTGAGCTGCAGGTGAGTTCACTGTGATGTAATACCACTGTGATGTAATGATGTAATGTCATCAAGCTCTACCCTTGTAATGAAGGCCTTATGTAGACCTTAAGGATGACAGGCATAGGAAAGAGACATTTTTAGCAAATATCCCTATACAGTATATAGGTGCAGAAAGGAATATTTTAAGGTTCATTTTATTTCATTTTTAAATACACATTGCTTGAAATAACGTTGCTTCATGTTATTTATCATCCTGGTTTAATTCATATGCAGTCAACGTTATCACCACAAGGTGTCAGCGCTAGCATTTGTATTATCGTCTAGCTTTCCTACATGTAAACTACTAGCTAGATCTCATAACATGAGGTCGATAATACATGCCTAGCAAAAGCTAGTGGTTCATTAATATTACATTATGTTTCTTTATTTGAAATAAGTGGGCAATACACCTGGGTCAAATATAGTTGCATTTTGGAGGAAGCTAGCAGAGAAAGATAGGTGCGGGGAGAGAGAGTTTGACAGTGGGGTAATTACTGCTGCTAGCAAACTTTTGATGTAAACAATGTGGCCGTCAAACATTGGACTCTCATGCTAGCTACAATTAGTTTAGTTATATTGTTGGCTGTCATGAGAGGTCATGTCAAGTAATCTATCTAGTTGGCTAACAAGGTAAGATGATCTTTCTCTACCGTCACATCACGCTAGCTAGCTCAATGGTTATTTGCTGTGCCAGCCAAATGTAACACCACCAGAGCAAACAGGAAATACATGTCTGATGATTTCGTTTAGTGGATCTGGTAGCAACAAGTCAATAAGTTGTTTGTTACGTTTTTTGGTTGAATCAAGAAATACTAACAATACATTTTGTGTGTGAAACGGTGCTGGATGTTTACTGGGGAACCTCTTGGTTGCGCGTGCATATAGCACGTGATATTGTTGACAGTTGAAAAGGTCTATACAACACAAAGTATAACTTATTACCCATTTATACTGTTTTTGAGAAGACCTCCAGTAACTAATACTAAGCAGATATTACACAGAAGTGCCCTTTGTGAATTTCCTCTGCAGTGTAAATTTGTATTCAGGCCACATGCATATGTTAGGAGTGACAGCTATTTAGCATTAGGTTTGAATGCCTTTTAAAAAGCCCCTCTTCAAAGCACCACAGGGACTAGAACAAATACCAGATGGTGTTCAAGTGGGATGTTCTCACCAGGGGGTAATGCAAATGTACATCAGTCATTAATATCTGGGACAAGTCATTTGGTATTGATAGATTACATGTAATACTTGTTCATTATGCCATTGTTCTAAAGGGAGACTGACTGGATCAGTTAAAACTGGAGATTAAAGCATGAAGTTTACCAAAAACATAAAGCGTCCTCATTTTCTGTCATATCCTAAGCACATACTTTATCACCGTGTCTGACAAGACACAAATTGTCAAATTGTGTCAAAGTATCAAATTGAAGTGCAGGCAGCGAAATATCACTTGTGTGGTCCAAACATGGCCTGGTTTCAGTTTAGCATGGTATATAGACCACAAAGGGGATGGGCGCAACGCCTACCGAGCTAGCTCCAATTGAGCGGCCTTGTCTGCACTTAATGAAACAGATCAATCTTCATATGCCTCAAGGATGATCGAAACAGGTCAGTCGTAGAGTTATGAATTCACAGTGCAGAGGCATTCTACAAAGGTTATTATCAACGTCTCATGGAATTGAATTGGGGAGACAAAAGAGTGGACCGCACCTAACTAGCAGACTAGAAACACAAATCAATTCATCAAGAAGATGAATTTACAACAGTATCATCAGTCTCTCTGACCAATGTCAGAAGTCGTTTTTATAGGGCTAGCTCCATACACTATTAACCATGCATTTCGAGTCTCAAAACGATTTCAGCATTCATGTGTCAAGGATGTATTACTTCAATACCCAAGATGGCTTTGGCACCACAGGGTCATCATGGCTTCATTAAAATGCAGATAAAGAAAACAGAAGACAGCCAGTATAAGAAACTAGCTTACATCTTTCAGTGAATTTGGCTCCTTCATTATCCTTCAAATTCACCTCAAATCAGTGCAAATCCAGGTTGCAAAAGATGCCATGATGTGAACCTCATCTAATCTTACGTATGGGTAGCATTAAGTCAAAACTGATCGAGAAATATGAAGATAAACTAAGACCTTGTTGTTAACCTATTCTCCATCCTCCTGGGCCCATTGGTGTGAATTAACCCATAATACTGATGAAGAGATAGGTGACCTCATCTATCCACACCACACGTCCATGACACCCATATGGAGGTCAGCTTTAAGAGACCCGTTCACCGCCTCTGCCCTGCTATCCTGATAACTAATCAATATACAATCTCTGTCTGGCTGTGCTCGACCAATCCCCCATCCAGCGGCTTCATCAGTCTGGGAATTTATAGGCCACTGCAGGCATGTAAAACTATACCCTGTCCCTGCAGTATACTAGAAGCTCAAAAGTCTGCCTATTAGTTAGAACATTTCAGGGAAGACCCAGATGTAGACAGTGTCGAAGTAACAAAAGTTTATTACTGGAACAGGGGGCAGGCAAAATGACAGGTCAAGGGCAGGCAGTGGTCAGTAATCCAGATCAGAGTCCAAAAGGTACAGCATGGCAGGCAGTTTCGGTGTCAGAGAAGGCAAAGGTCAATCATCCAGAGTGGTGTGACAAAGTACAGAAAGGCAGGCAGGCAGGCTAGGGCAAGCAGAATGGTCAAAACTGGGAAAACTAGAAAACAGGAATTAGAAAAAGACAGGAGCAAGGGGAAAACCGCTGGTAGGCTTGACAAACAAGACGAACTGGCAGTAGACAAACAGAGAACACAGGTATAAATACACTCAGGATAATGGGGAAGATGGGCAACACCTGGAGGGGGGTGGGGAACATCCCAGAGACAGGTGAAACAGATCAGGGTGTGACAAGAACTTTGTCTTTCTGGAGAATGTCATGAGGTTCGTGGTAGTTTCGCACGCATGACGTCATTGGTTCAAGAGGTTCTGCATGCAACGAAAGTACTGGTCATTCGCTAGCAACATAAATAGCAACAAGAGCCACTGATGTCAACATAGTCATTACCATCTCTTTATTTCCACACCTCACTTGTTAATAGATCTGCCTCCTACTCATCTCTATACATCTCTAATCTCTTGACCCTGTCATTGTCTTGTCTTTGCTCATTTGTAAGAGGCGTAATCATCACATTGGCCAAACAACACACTTATAGCACATTCGTAGGTTACATCCTTTGTCACATTGATAATTGTTCCCCTGCTTCCCTGTGTGGAGTGGACACTGCTCAGACATAGCTAAAGATCTCCTAATGAAGCTCTGAGAGGCTGTGATTGACCTCAGGGTTTTGTATCACTGTCTCTCTCTTTTTCTTCTTCCCCTTTTACATTCTTATCCCCTACCTCCCACCCACCTACAGAGTAGGGTTCCAGAGGTCATTCTACAAGTGCAGCCGCTAATTAAAAATAAATTAGATGATGAATTTCAAAGGGAGATAGTGTGGACAGACAATACAGGCCTGGTTATTTTATATTCTCTTTTCTCACCCTGCTTTGTGTCATTTCTTTTTTTGTGCCTCCTTTCAGACAACCCCAACACACTTGAATGTGTCTATTACCATGGACACAGACACCTCTGCTGGCTAAATTAATTCATTTCTGAGACGAATGCCTCTCCAACCAATTTTCTCGGACTGAAATTGACATTTGATTCCACAACTCTACTAGCCCTCTTCTTTCCCAAACTGCTTCCAGATTCATTAGATTTAATAGCCTTTACAAACAGAGGATTTTCAACGTTGTAACTTGTGAAAAGTATCACATTGGAAATTAGGCTCCAGACATTGCAGATCAAAAAACGTAGCGTAAAGAGTACGCATGAATTCCCCAGTGACAGTGCTAATTCACAGTACTTCATCAAAAATGTACAGAGGATTAGGATAATCTCATGCAATCCTTCAGACACAATGTGGGGACACAGAGAGAATTGGAAAGGGAAGTGAAGTTAATTTATTTGCTATGCGGAATAATGACTTATAATACATTCTTGAAAAATAAAAACATAAGACACATTTGTGATTAATAATGAGTGTGTCATGCCAACGCCCTTAACCTAAATCATTCACATTTGAACTTTATGCCCCATAACATTTTCACTACTTGTGATATGGCCATCTGAGTAATTAAAAATGTCTTGACACAGATTAATATGGGAGTAAGATGCCATCTCACACAGTACAGTATTGACTCTATATAAACTCATCCAATCGAGAATATGGCTCCTGTCATAGTGAGGGCCAAGATATCATCTGGGTAAAAGTGTAACTGAAGTTCTGATCAATAATGTAGCTGAGTATATGCACTAAACTCTATCACATGGTTCTCAAGGGCCCTGCAGTATAATGCAATATGCTTCTGGCAGATTTTTTTATCTATGCAAGTCAGTTACTAAGAAACATTCTTATTTACTGTGACAGCCTACCGGGGGACATTGGGATAAATACCTTGTTCAGAGCAACAGATTTTTACTATGTCAGCTCAGGGATTAGATCTGGCAACCTTTTGGTTACTGGACCAACACTCTAACCACTAGGCTACCTACCTGCCACCACAGAACTTTGACTGAGCAAGTGAAAATGCAAAAGGAAATAGGGCTATAGGAGTGGGTACTAGAGGAGTCTAGCTGCAGGTGATGATATTGCAGTGGGCCCATCTTGGCCGAGAACTCAATGACATTGCTGCCTGTATGAATCAGGCTCTCAGCTGTCAGATTGTGTGTGTGTGTGTGATCGTCAATCCCACCTGTTAGAGCTGGGCTCTGAGACAGCGACAGGTGTCACTTCCCGCTCGCCTTCTCTGCTGTCTAACTGCCAAAGTAGAACAATGTTAGGATAGAAGTGGACATTGGAAATGGAAAGAGTTGTGACGAGCAAAGACTATGGAATGTGTGTGTGTGTGTGTGTGTGTGTGTGTGTGTGTGTGTGTGTGTGTGTGTGTGTGTGTGTGTGTGTGTGTGTGTGTGTTTCTGAGTGCATGTTCATTTGAGTTTGGTGGAAGGGAACATGGCTGGGTGAAACCAGATTCTTCTTGAAAGAGTAAACTGATACAATCCTGTCTATGATAACTACACTGCACATACAAAACTGCACATTTTAGAGTGGCCTTTTATTGTCCCCAGCACAAGGTGCACCTGTGTAATGACCATGCTGTTTAATCAGCTTCTTGATATGTGACACCTGTCAGGTGGATGGATTATCTTGACAAAGGAGAAATCCTCACTAACAGGGATGTTAACAAATTTGTGCACCAAATTTGAGAGAAATACACTTTGTGCTTATGGAAAATGAACCTCATGTACCTTGCGTGTAAGAAAAACAAATTGCATGATTCCACCACGTGTTTCACAGACTGGAGGTCACCCTTAATGGCACAAATAAAAAAAACAGCCTCCATTGTTATTTCAAAGAAAGGGTCTGTCACTTCCCACTCACGCATAGGCCACATTTCATTAGTCCCATCAGCGAGGTAATTCACAGTAAATATGGAGGCTAAATTGCCAAGCGTGAGAAGCCTCCCAATGTAATCGCATTACTGACACATCTAACACAGCCGCGGGCCGTGTTAATGAAAAATAAGTATGTCTAAATGACAGGTGCCTATATGCTACTGTGGAGTACTGCCTAATTCCCCAGTTATTGATTTATTTGTCTGTACGTATTCTCGGCTGTCCTCGAAGTCACGTGTTGTGTAATTGCGCAACACAGATATTAAGGTTTATCATCCGTTTTTAGCGTCGCGGTGGATTTCCTACCAATCAATCTCAATATTGTCACAATAATATTTTCATTTGGGTTTTCGTTGCGGGGGCATATTCAAACAAGCAGGTGCCTGGATATACTGATATGTTTATAACTGTTATAACTGAAATGGAAGATTGTTCCTTTATACTAAGTCTATCCCAGACTCTCATTTCAAAAAGGGATTGGTAACTGTTTTTGATCAACTAGGATATTAACTAACTTTCAGAGACAAATCTAATCTGCGAAACAGATTGAACTCTCAGACTATTGTGAGATATTATAGACACCTTATTGAGACAAAGCCAGTGTGACAGGTAATCTTTTACTCTGATGCAGAGGCATTGTTCCACTTTTAATATTCAAAGCAATGCTTAGAATAGATTTCAGACTTTATATAATCCTTATACCCACATACCTTAGCTCCCGACCCATCTCGCTGGCTCTATATTCTCATTAACACTTTGAAATGTAATTAACCTACCAGTGACCTCAATTGCCAATGGACTGATATGGTAGCTGAACATTTCATACCTTCCTCAATCCTTAAAAGAAATGTATCAAATACCAAAACACCAACAACTGCCAGAGAATAATGTGGATATGTGGATTTGTCTCTGCACAGAATTCCATCATGCATTGGACACACACTGATTCACTGCGATGATAGATTGCATGTATCTGCTGACTGCTGGTGTAAACTGAATTGAATCCACAGTGCAGTCAAACATTGGGATTCACTGAATTGTGACCGTCAAATATAGTGCCAAATGTCTCTGTCTACACATGTCACGGTGGGGGGAACAAGGACTGGCAGATGCTGTGGACAGGGATGGAGATATTAAATGCTATACGGTAATAAAAAAACTATATGGAACCAAGATGGTAAGCAGGTGGAATGAATAAGGAAGAACATGGAGATTGGGAAGGGGGGAGGGGGAAAAAAGAGGTAGGTGGATTACAGAGAAAGGAGCTAAATGTGAAGATAATGAGCAATTGTGTAGAGATGTGTTAGACAGAAGGGATTTTGTAATGTAGAACCACAAACAAGATTCTGATCATACTGTATGATGTGATGATGACTTGGAATGTATTGTGACTGGAGATTGTGAGAGATGTCAATCATTGCCCTGTTCCAATGATCACTATCATAGTTCCCTTTACACACAATTTGATTGTTTAAGTAACATTTTACAACTGGGTCCAGTGAAACCTCATACACAGCTAGAACCATCACTAGAGGTGCAACCGCACACCCACTGCTGACAGTGGGGTTTATCAGACTGAGTTTTATAAAACATTTAGTTATTTTGGCTGCATTTACACAGGCAGCCCAATTATGATATTTGTTATCACTGATTGATCTTTGACTAATCAGATCAGCCCTGAAAAATATCTGATGTAAAAAGATCTGATGTGATTGGTCAAAAAATATCAGAATCAGGATGCCTGTGTAAACGCAGCCGACGTGGACACAGGCACTAAGGCAGATGTCGAGGAGACCGATAGGGACAGACAGTCTGAATATTTGCTGCAGGGAAAGGGCACCAGTTTGGATGAGGGCGTGAGGAACAGATATACATAATGATGATAAGTATCTGGGGGAAAGGGATGTTTACAGGTCAAACTAATCCAAGCCTCTGTCATCTTCTGATTTCTATTGTGCGTGCATGACAAATAGCCTGTTGAAGTACATATGTAGGATCTTAATTTAAGACAGTTTGCTACAGCAGGAAAATAATCCTGCAGCAGCAGGAAATGTGAATTATAATGTGGATTATAATGAATCATCATTTTTGTAGGGATTGATACATTTTTCGTAAGGGAAAATCAAGTTTGAAATTTCAAAGTGGAAATTATAATCTTCAATAGCCATTTTAAACCTCAATTACACTACAAGTTGAAAATGTCCTGCATTGCAGGAATATTCTCCTGCAACAGGATGATCGAATTAAGATCCTACATCTGTAAGCTTCATCACCCAATATGAATAGTACAGGACTGCATTGCATGTTGACTTTTTAAGTGATAATGCCAGAGAAACAGGTGTTTGGAGGATATATTGGCCCAGGTGTTAATAGGCCCGAGACAAAGTCACTCTCCGAACAGCGGCTTCGAGGTTATCACTTTTATGCAATTGGTTACCAACATATTGAAATAAAGATTTACATTTGTTCATTAACTTTATTTTGATTAATTTATTCATACTATTTTAACCTTCACAAGATATGGGGTGGCAGGTTGCCTAGTGGTTAGAGCGTTGGACTAGTAACTGATAGGTTGCAAGATCGAATTCCCAAGGTGAAAATCTGTCATTCTGCCCCTGAACAAGGTAGTTAACCCTAGGCTGTCATTGAAAAAAGAATTTGTTCTTACTGACTTGCCTAGTTAAATAAAGGTAAAAAAATATGCATATATATACATATATATATATATATATATAGTCCTGACACAAATCTAGGGTTATACCCAAACCGGCTGATCGGTCGTTTGTTCTATCGGTTCCAGTTGCCAGAAACACGACCCAGTATTTCAGTCTTTTTGTTCTGTATCTATGGATGCGGCCCAGTTGTTCCTTCTAATTCAACTTTTTTATCCCTTGCTTGCTAGCTAGCCAACTACGGCTAACTTACAGTCACATCAAACAGTGTAGCCAGAAAAACCACAAAGTAGCTGCTTTTGAGTTTATTTAAGCTGTTTTCTAGTGACATTTATTTGGATACATCAATAACAAAGAGCTAATGATGTGCGATTTCGCCTGGCATAGACACTGTTCAGACGAGCTAGCCAACAACACAGCTCACTTCAAACTGAAGCTGGAAAGACAGCAAACTAGCTGTATTTAGTTTATTTTTACCTGTTTCTATTTACATTTCTTTGGTCATATCCATAAAAATGATGACAGCTCATTCATGAATTCGACTAGCTGAGAAACGCTTTCTGCCTGTCTGTCTTGTCCCCACTCCCGACACGTTCATTACTATGGGACAGCTGGAGATCAAATTCCAATATTGAAACAGTGTTGCAAATGTCGGAGAGACAGACAGCAAGGTTTTTACAAATCTCCGCTGTTGAAAATCAAACGCTACTCTAAAAGAAATGGGAGATAATGTCTAGATGCTTTTTATAGTGTATATCAAGTTGATTGCCTGGCTGGGCTGATAAGACAGTGGATTGCGCAGTCAGATGGAACAGAGTAAATAGGCATTTCAACGTCATCGCTTTAGCCGGTAGTAACTTGTGGAATAGACACCGGCTGGAATGCGGTTTTAACCAATCAGCATCCAGGATTAGACCCACCCGTTGTATAAAAGTTGGTAGTGTTTTGTTTTTCAGCAAAAATCTGCTAATAATACAATTTCTACTGAGATTTCCATTAAAATATACTGAACAAAAATATAAATGCAACATGCAACAATTTCAAAGATGTTACTGAATTACAGTCCATATATGGAAATCAGTCAATTTAAAATAAATAAATGATGTCCTTATCTATGGATGTCACATGACTGGGAATACAGATATGCATCTGTTAGTCACAGATACCTGGTCAGAAAATCTGACCACCATTTGTCTCGTGCAACGCAACATATCTCCTTCGCATAGAGTTGATCAGGCTGTTGATTGTGGCCTGTGAAATGTTGTCCCACACCTCTTCAATGGCTGTTCGAAGTTGCTGATATTGGAGGGAACTGGAACATGCTGTCGTACACGTCGATGCAGAGCATCCCAAACATGCTCAATGGGTGACATGTCAGGTGAGTATGCAGGCCATGACAGAACTGGGACATGTTCAGCTTCCAGGAATTGTGTCCAGATCCTTGTGACATTGGGCCCTGCATTATCATGCTGAAACATGAGGTGATGGCGGCGAATGAATGACACGACAATGGGCCTCAGGATCTCGTCATGTTATCTATGTGCATTGAAAGTGCCATCGATAAAATGCAATTGTGTTCGTTGTTCGTAGCTGATGCCTGCCCATACCATAACTCCACCGCCACCATATGGCACTCTGTTCAAAACGTTGACATCAACAAAACGCTCGCCCCACAGCGTCATACACAGTCTGCCATCTGCCCGGTAAGTTGAAACTGGGATTCTTCCGTGAAGAGCACACTTCTCCAGCGAGCCAGTGGCCATCGAAGGTGAGCATTTGCCCACTGAAGTCGATTTATGATCCTGAACTGCAGTCAGGTCAAGACCCCTGTGAGGATGACGAGCACGTACATGAGCTTCTCTGTGACTGTTTCTGACAGTTTGTGCAGAAATTCTTATGTTGTGCAAATCCACAGTTTCATCAGCTGTCCCGGTGGCTGGTTTCAGACTATCCCGCAGGTGAAGAAGCCAGGTGTGGAGGTCCTGGCCTGGCGTGGTTACACGTGGTCTACGGTTGTGAGGCTGGTTGGATGTACTGCCAACTTCTCTAAAACGACGTTGGAGGCGGCTTATGGTATAGAAATTAACATTCAATTATTTGGCAACACCTCGAATGGACATTCCTGCAGCCAGCATGCCAATTGCACGCTCCCTCAAAACTTAAGACATCTGTGGCATTCTGTTGTGTGACAAAACTGCACATTTTAGAGTAGCCTTTTATTGTCCCCATCAGAAGGTGCACCTGTATAATGATCATGCTGTTTAATCTGCTTCTTGATATGCCACAACTGTCAAGTGGATGGATTATCTTGGCAAAGGAGAAATTCTCACAGGGTTGTATACAAGTTTAGCACATTTGAGAGAAATAAGTGTTTTGTGTGTATGGAACATTTCTGGGATATTTTATTTCAGCTCATGAAACATGCTGTGTTCATATTATTGTTCAGTGTAAATAAAAAATATTTTTCTTCATTAATGATGTGGCATAAGCATGTGTATTTGCTCAATTAATTAAGAAATGTTGATGGTCCAAAATGTTGATGATTTTGATGATGTTGTTTCTCAGTGGATCCCACAGAGTTTTTAGGCAATGCATGTATTCAAGCTGAGTTCAGACAGAATGCCTTGTTAACAGAATAATTTCATCTAATTAATGTAATTGGTTGTTGTTATTTATATTTATATTATTTATATTAGCCATTATTTTTTTAAATCATCAAAGCAGCTTTCTGTATCACATTTATGATTTGATCCCTCATGTAACTAATCTCCATATCACACTGTTCTCTGGGTTAGTAGTAGTGTAATTCAAATAACTCAATTATGATCCTGATATATGCATATTATATTAGATTAATTATAACATAACTCAATGATACAATTTCTGTACCTGTAGTCTTTCTAAATTGCACTAATTCTAAATGGCACTAAATTGGCCACATGAATGTAAAGCGTTTGAATTAACAATACTAAATGGGGCATATGAATGTACAGGGTTTGAAGTAACAGTACTAAATGGGGCACATGAATGTAAAGGGTTTGAAGTAACAGTACTAAATGGGGCATATGAATGTAAAGGGTTTGATTTAACAGTACTAAATGGGGCATATGAATGTAAAGGGTTTGATTTAACAGTACTAAATGGGGCATATGAATGTAAAGGGTTTGAATTAACAGTACTAAATGGGGCATATGAATGTAAAGGGTTTGATTTAACAGTACTAAATGGGGCATATGAATGTAAAGGGTTTGATTTAACAGTACTAAATGGGGCATATGAATGTAAAGGGTTTGAATTAACAGTACTAAATGGGGCATATGCAAAGTAATCACTTTACAACCACTTAGTCCTGTCTTTACCATGTGTACTATGCAAATGTTATGATCTGTTATTGTTTCATGTTCAAGTCTCAGAGCTGCTGTGACAGAATGCACTTCTCCCCAGTCAGTTCCCCAGCGCTCTGTTGAGTGGGGAGGAAGGAAGGGGAAACAGGAGTCTGCAATGTGTCGATAGAGAACAAACACCTTTGATACGTCCCCATGGACGTCGGCATCAGATGGATATCGAACAGTGGGTTGTACTGGGTCAAAGCTAGAAAGCGACAATGGCCCACGCTGAATGCAACTCCAACCTGATTCCTTTGATATTCAGATCAGTATACGGTATAGCGCTCTCTTGGAAGTTTCTTGGAAGAGCACTGGGTATCACCATCTTATAGAATACATTTATGGAAATGTACATTGACATACAAGAGGGCTAAAGAAGTAAAAGCATATGTGACATATCAACTATTCCACATTCACTAATGTGGACCAAATGCATACCGGTAAATGCATAGGGTACTGTACAACGACCCATTTCACAGTGAACATTGTTCAATTCATTTACTTTGTTTGTGGCAAGAAGAGTCATTTTTCTGAACTTTATTTGAGTGGCCGTCTCTATCTGACTGATTGTACCCTTCTTCATTATAAAGCCCACCTGCACAGACTCATAACAGTAGTTTCAATCATTATGAATTAACCCTGTGACCCCTATACCTCTATCTCTCTCCTCCTGGGACCTCATTAATCTGATTGACATTCATATTGCTTCATAACGATCTTCATTAGCCATATACAAATGAATAAACTAAAGTGCTGTAGGTAGTTACTCTGGTGTGACTGGACTCTGCTACAGTACGTTCAGAAAGTTCACATTTCTGACAAGAACAGTTGGCAACTGTGCTCCAGTATTGAAATATTTGAATAAATTAGATACATGACTCAAGTATATTCTCAAAGCCATGTTTTACACATGATTTAATTCAACATTCAGCAACATGCCTACATGGCTCTCTACAATCAATGCAGGATCGAGCTGAGTGCTAATCCTACTTCCTACTCTGAGATAGCAGGTTCTGCATAGCGTACAGTACTGTCAGCTCATATCAGTCATATCATGCCCAGCCTCGCTCTGTGTCTCCATTGTAATTTTCCTTGAGTGACCTGACCACTCCAGTCAGTTGAAACGGAGCCTGGATGGGTTGTGTAGTATGTTACTCTTTTCCTCTGCAGGGGTATCATTATAATCTCCTCCAGCCACTCAATCGTCAGATGCTCAGCAGTGACAAGGGTGATGTCAGCCACATGCAGACAGACCAGTGACATGATTGACAGCCTTCCTCACTCACTTTCTCAAAGTGTCTCACCCCCTTCACCCTAGTCCTCTTGTGATGAGCAGAAAAGACAAATC
This sequence comes from Oncorhynchus tshawytscha, assembly GCF_018296145.1. Lineage (NCBI taxonomy): Eukaryota > Metazoa > Chordata > Actinopteri > Salmoniformes > Salmonidae > Oncorhynchus > Oncorhynchus tshawytscha. Next base: position 74,513,670 of record NC_056435.1, read on the forward strand.
CCTTTCCCGGATGTCCTTTTCCGTGGGCTGGCTAGTGGGTCCACAGATCAGATGTATGCATGCATGCAGTACACACTCACACAGACAGGCAGACACACGCACGTGCACACGCACACACACGCCATAAACCGTATGCCTGTAAGAGATCACATGCACACATACACACTTCTTAGCCGAGCCCATAACCCACCATTCCTCCAGGGCTCATCAGCCTAACTAGCGCGCCTCTCCGCCCTCCCCACTCCGCTGCTGTTGGAGCACGCTCTGCTTTGTGATTGCTCTAAAGAGAAGGTGATTGCATTGTGCTCAGGTCCCAGAGCATGCATGGCGAACTGTCTTTCCAGTCAGTCTCTCTGTGGATGCTCCTCACGCTCTGTTCCGGTGCATTTCTGTCAGTTCTGAAACAAAGCTTTCATGTAAGCGGGGGCTCAGCATACTCCACTGTTCTCCAGTCTCCAATGAGCTATGAGCTGAGGCTGTTAGCGGAGAGAGTGGCACTACTCAAAACTCCTCTCAGGCCGCTGGTTGTTGTTGTGCCAACCCTGTTAGTAGGCTACTTACAGCAGTATACTTATCTATAAGTACTTTCATCGCCTGTAGCATTGTAGCATTTTGATTTGGGTTTATAACTGGGGAGATGTGATTTGTTTTTCGGTTCAGAATGCACTTAATGAAAGGAAAGAAATGTTCAGCAGCGTTCACTTCCCATTCAGTTACTCACTTGATTTAATATAACATTTTGACAACTCTTTTACACAAAATGTGTAACTTTATGGTAATATCAGAACCTAGAGCAAATGAGACCAAGTGGGTTTGAACCTGGGTCCTCTGCACAACACAATACTCTGTCAGTCAGTTTAAATACAGATCAATTGCTGCCCTGCCCCAGTCAACTGTAAGTGATGTTATCGTGATGTGGAAAAGTCTAAGAGCAACAACGGCTAAGCCATGAAGTGTGTAGCGGGTAAAAATCATCTGTCCTCTGTTGCAACACTCACTGTCGAGTTCCAAACTGCATCTAGAAGCAACATCAGCACAATAACTGTTTGTTGGGAGCTTCATGAAATGGGTTTCCATGGCAGAGCATCCACACACAAGCCTAAGCTCACCATGTGCAATGCCAAGTGTCGGCTGGAGTGGTGTAAAGCTTGTCGCCATTGGACTCTGGAGCAGTGGAAACGTGTTCTCTGGAGTGATTGAATCATGCTTCACCATCTGGCAGACCGAAGGACAAATCTGGGATTGGTGGATGCCAGGAGAACGCTAGCTGCCCGAATGCATAGTGCCAACTCTAAAGTTTGGTGGAGGAGGAATAATGGTCTGGGCCTGTTTTTCATGGTTCGGGCTAGGCCCCCTGGTTCCAGGGAAAGGAAATCTTAACCCTACAGAATACAATGACATTCTAGACAATTCTGTGCTTTTAACTATGTGGCAACAGTTTGGGGAAGGGCCATTCCTGTTTCAGCATGACAATGCCCCTGTGCACAAAGCGAGATCCATACAGAAATGGCTTGTCGAGATCGATGTGGAAGAACTTGACTGGCCTGCACAGAGCCCTGACCTCAAGCCCATCGAACCCCTTTGGAATAAATTGGAGCGCCGGCCAAGCCTAATCGCCCACATCAATGCCCGACCTCACTAATGTTCTTGTGGCTGAACGGATGTCCCCGCAGCAATGTTCCAACAACTTCTAGTGGAAAGCCTTCCCAGAAGAGTGGAGGCTGTTATAGCATAAAAGGGGCGACCAACTCCATATTAATGCCCATCATTTTGGAAGGAGATGTTCGATGAGCATTAGCTCCGGGAACTAACACAAGTCTTCATATCTCAGTACAGTTGAGGCAAATCATTTTGGAAGGCTATTTATTTTAATCTAAGCTTCAATTTGTAGTGCCAAATTCAGAATTAAAGGGATAGTGCGAGATTTTGGCCAACCAGAGTGAAATGAACTCATGGATACCATTTGTATGTCTGTGTGCAGTTTGATAGTAGTTTTGTGAGCCATTGCTAACTTGCTTTAGCGCAATGGCTGGAAGTCTACAGGTAAAGCTAGCATGGTGGAAAGAAAATGGTATCCATGAGTTCATCTGACTGGTTTAAAAAGGGCTTAATGTTCAAAATCTTGCACTATAACTTTAAACCAAATCAGATTGATCGGTAGTTCAATAAACTCCCCAATAAACCTTTTAAACAGAAAAAAGCTTTTCAAATAGATCAGCGTCGGTTTATGGCACTGGTTTTATCATCAGTCTGAATCCACGTCTGAGCAAAGAATAACTATGAATAAAAATTCATACAGCCTTGTTCCCCCCCAGAAATCAATCAGATGCACATAATCTACCCAGTTGGTTGACTTCCAGAAATTCATACAGGTATACGATCTTAATTTGAGCCAGTTTGCTACTGCAGGAAACAATCATTCAGCAACAAGAAATGTGAGCCCAACTTGAGTCGATTTACAGTGGCGTCCATAAATCGAACCAGCAGAAATGAGAACAGGTATGCAACTATCTAATGACTATTTTAGCATTGCAGTAATGTACTGTAAAATACGTAGGACTGCATAGTATTGCATAAACATTTGTAACTCTAAGCCATCCATTTACTGCACTGCATTGAATTAATGAGGTTGGTTATCATGCTGTACTACATTTTTTTGTACATTGTTTACAGTTCCTATGCTGAACACATACTGTGTTTGAATTCTGTACAGAGTGGAAAGGCAAAGACATCATGGAGGATGAGGACGCTTGTTTACAAATGTACAAGAGACTGCAATTATAAATATGGTTTTGGCCAACAATGCAATTAGGATTCGAGAGATAAGAGAGCATATCTTGAATAATGGCACCATATTTAACAACATCACAGAGTCAAGAATATGCGACATGACTTTGTAGAGGTATATATGCAACACTACTTCCAGTACTTCAGACATACCATATTTACTCATCTGTATATCCTTTTGTCTGTTACAGAGAGTATTGGAGCTGGATGCCCATGTAATTCGCCATGAATTTATTTTTGTGGATGAGGTTGGCTTCAACCTCACCAAAACCAGGCGCCACAGAAGAAATGTAATAGGACAGAGGGCAATTACCAATGTCCCTGGACAGCGTGGGGGTAATATAACTATGTGTGCTGCCATCACTCAAAACGGGGTCCTCCATCACAATGCCACACTGGGTCCTTACAACACCGGCCATATGCTCACTTTTCTGGATGCAATTTACACAATGCTTGTCCCTGATCCAGATCAGGAGCCTGCTAGATTTGTGGTTTTATGGGACAATGTTAGTTTTCACCGGGCTGTTCTGGTCCAAAACTGGTTTGCCACCCATCCACAATTTGTAGTTTTGTACCTACCCCCATATTCACATTTTCTAAATCCCATAGAGGAATTCTTCTCAGCCTGGCGCTGGAAAGTGTATGATCACCAACCATATGCCCGCATGCCACTTCTCCAGGCAATGGAGGACGCATGTGGGGACATAGAGGTTGCCTCTGTCCAAGGTTGGATACGCCATGCTAGGAGATACTTCCCTCGATGTTTGGCAAGAGAAAACATATCTTGTGATGTGGACGAAGTATTGTGGCCAGACCCAGGCCGGAGAAGAGATGAAGCGTAGCTTAGCACTGGTGACTGCCCCCCCTACCAATTCCTGGACTGCCCCCCTGGACCCCACACACACAATTGTGTTCTGTACTGTATTCTAAAGAATATACTTTTGGTTTACATATGTTTATGGTTTTGTTGTATGCTACTGTATACAACAGTAATGTTTGGCCTAATAAATCTTTTCTGTTTCTACATTGCATTGGTGTTTACAGTGTACTTGTTACCCCTCTCAGCAGATGACTTTCACTGTAGAACATTGTATTGAAATGTAGATATGTAGAACAGTGGTTACATGGTATATCCAGAAATGTACTATTATGAAAGCAGTGTTTCCCATTTGATGCAAATGCTTCATTCTGACATGTGTTCATGGCATTTTGAATGCAGTGTTACATTTTGAAGGAGATGTGAGGCATGTGAGGCATTTTGCATTTTGTGTGTGCAGTTTTGAGTTTTGAAAAAAGGAGACAGTTTTGAAAACGTGTGTAAGCAGTTGGAAAAAACTGTAAGAGAAAACCAAGACTGACATTTTGAAGTGGAATTTACAATCTTCAAGAGGCCTTTTTAAACTTCAAATACACCACAAGTTTTTTAAATTTCCTGCATGCAGGAAAGTTCTCCTGCAACAGAGTCATCAAATTAAGATCATACATCTGTATTTGCACAGCAATAACAACCTGAAGAGTTCTGTTTATACTTTCTCTTTTCCCGTTTCATCTTTAAAAGCCATTCAGACCATTTTGGAGACAAAGCTGAGATCAAATAGACTGGCAGAGTACACCCCCCTTTTCTGTGTTTCCTGATGAAGTCCTATTGAAGGAGGCATTTATATATTTGCACAAAGAAAGAGCGAACGAAGGAGAGAAGGCGGCAGTCACCTCCCATTATGCAGGATGTCTGACAGAGCTCAAACAGCTAACCAGTGTTGTCCTCCTGGCATCACCAAGGTCAGAAACACACAGACACACGGCGAGGAGAGAAGTGTGTGTGGCATATTATTTGCGCCCCTGTTTTTCTTATGATTTCTTTTCAGATTCCATCCCTTTCTAAAGCTGCACTATAACTCCATTCAACTCCTATTCTCACCTTTTTGAGGCAATTAGCTGGCTGCTGAAATCTCATCAGTCAGAGAGACAGTGGACTGTTTCTTTCTTATCTTTTGTATTCACTCGCTCTGTAGCTTTCTCTTCTCCTCAGTCTTCCATCTTACTCAGGCTGGGAGGCTGGCATGTGCATTGACAGACAAGGGGCCTTGGCACGTTCTCTCCCTCTTTCCCTCCCTCTATCCCGTTAGTAGTAGACAATACTTAACCTCTAGCCAAAGCTCTATATTCACAAACTGCTCCTTCCTTACTGAGAGGACGGTTGGGATAGATATAAAGAGCATTTTCTGAAGAGTATTCAGCATTTAAAGAGTTGGACCTTCTGATAAGCACCTGGTTGCTTTCATTTCATACAAAGGGCGAAGATAAACAGTGGCACTCGTACCCATCTATAAGTATTGGAACCCCACTCAGTACACCACCGTACCTTTTGAAACCGTCAGCCACATGTTTAATAACCAACCAAAAGTTTATGTAAAAATGTCATATTGGAGAGTATGGGCCCTCAAAAAGTCCTTACATTTGAATGCATTGTTACATCGTGTATATGAGTATCTGTTCTCTTTAGAACGAACAGCAGACCAATGGGCCAGATGCAAATCGTGGTTACCAAGTGGTCATCCTCATCACATTAAAATCTACTCCATCTCATTTCCATATTAAAAAGTACCTCTGGCTGGTAGTGTGCCACTCATTCCTATCTATCTGTCATAGAGGGGCCAGGACTAAAAGTGGCTGGAGGTGCAGGGAATATTCTGCTATTCTAATAAGTGAACTTATTTAAATAACACCAATGTTGTCATTGAGACCCTTCATAATTACAGTAACATTTGATAGGTTAGGCCTCTTATGAATATATTAGAGGAATCACAGTGCTGGATTATTGAACACGGATGTGTCAAGGATACTAAAGCATACGTATCGGGAAATGCCTAATGCCTAATCTCCACCAACCCTCTCATCAGGAACAGGTTACAACTGGTTGTATATCCAGATTATATGGATCAATATCTATGACATATCCTCTCAGATTACCTGTATTTACTCACTGTATCGCTCCCTTTCTCCTCACTGTGAGTGGCACCCCGGCACATCAGCTGTCCTTAGATGACAGAAACAATCTGCATTTGTATCTGTTGACAGGGATGAATCAATATTTAATTTCACTATTCAAACAATATCCCCTTGACTGAGATTTGACAGTAATGCATTAATCTGACCATTTAGTTGGTTTTTGGGTAATATCATGGTAAGGTATTTTATACTTTTTGGTTCCATGTATAACCCCCTGTGGAAAGGTTCTACATGGAACCCAGAATAAGTATTTTATGTTCTAGATAGCACCTTGTAGGAAGAGTAGGAGGTACACTTCAATGGACAACTAGATGATTAACTCTTGAATTCAGAAAGGATGTTTGTGAGTAAATAGACTGACACCTATCTGTTTAATCAATGACATTGAATGCAGCATTGAAAAAAGGCACACGTTTATGTTTGTTCCACCTGAGTGAGGCTGGCCACAAGTCAGAGACCTCTATGATGACAGACCAAATGCGTTTGATGGATCCTTTGTATCGTCTAATGCCTCTTAAGGGGAAAGTAAGTGAATAGTGAAAACCTACAGGATTGTAGCTATCCAGGAACAGGGTTGGACAGCTCTGGTATAGATCAAGGGGGGTCCGCCTGACACTTAATTCCGGCCTGCGAGATGTAAAAAAAATACACTTTTTTTCTCCCCAATTTCGTGGTATCCAATTGGTAGTTATAGTCTTGTCCCATTGCTGCAACTTCCGTACGGACTCGCGAGAGCAAAGATCGAGAGCCGTGTGTCTTCCAAAACACGACCCAGCCAAGCCGCACTGCTTCTTGACACAATGTCCACTTAATCCGGAAACCAGCCGTGCCAATGTGTCAGAGGAAACACCGTACACCTGGCAACCGTGTCAGCCTGCATGCATCCAGCCTGCCACAGGACTCACTAGAGCGCGATGGGACAAGAAAAAACCGGCCTGCCAAACCCTCTCCTAACCTGGACGATGCTGGACAAATTGTGCACCGCCTCATGGGTCTTTCAGTTACAGACAACTGTGACACAGCCTGGGATCGAACGTGGGTCTGTAGTGACACCTAAAGCACTGGGGCGCAGGGCCTTGGAACGCTGCGCCACTCAGGAGGCCCCCGCAAATTGATTTTAACAAACAATTGGTCCCCCAAAAAATGCGTCCCTCCGTTGAATTTCAAAATCCCGATGTGGCCCTTGAGCCAAAAAGTTTGCCCACCCCTGGTCTACTACTATGAGGCTCACTACAACCACACTCTAATACTATTACGACTAATACTACTAATACTACCACTACTACAGTCACTATTTCCACCACAGTCCTTCAGTAACTACTTCTACTGTTTCAATCCCCCTATCCTACTTCTATTTGTGATACAGTCTCTACTTCTACTACTAGCCTCAATTTCTCAACACTAGCAATTTGAACTTGTAAACTTTACTTCCACAACTTCAACAACTTATCTCTCTCTCGAAGAGACTTTATGGGTCCATCATGTGTGTAAATATTTATTTGTATGTGTTTTATGATTCATATACACTTGTCATCTTCAAACAACCTTTTGATCTAGTATTTTCTACAAAGAGAGGGAGATCCATCAGAATAGGCTCTACCATTTTGATGGTTTGCATCTACAGTATTAATCATTTTCCACATGCAAGGCTTTCCGATGTTTGTCAGCATCTGCCATGATGATGCATATTTGCGAAAAGGATAGGGAGGGGTGTTTCTTTATATTCCCAGAGAATTATGCAGTTGATCTCTGTAATTAGCCTGGGTGCCAGTCTGTTTAGCTATCATTCCATTACTTGTACCACAGATAGAACAATGAGCCAGATGTTTCACCCGATGTATACATTTGAAGCCTCCAGTTGGCATTACCACTCACCACCAAATATGGCGATGAGAGGAAACCCAGTGGCCAGCTGTGGGAGAAGTGTTCAACAAGGAAAAGATGGAGCGAGGTGGGTTTTGGCCAACATTCTGCAAATTTTCTCATCGATCAAACATTTTATCTCAATACAGTTTTCTGTTCACAAAACTGGAATATGTTATGAACAGAGTGGACTTAGTTTTGTAGACTTTCCCATTTGCCAGAGTAATTTTTTTTTTATTGTTTAGGAGTGCAAGACCGAATTGATTTTTTGCACATGGGCACTCCACAGAGTAGGTGTTCCCTAATGGAAATATGTAAATACATACTAATACGTGCCAATAGGATCTCGCTAGCTCGTGCTTGGCTCTGCCCACTTCATTGCTTCTTCTGCCCATTCTGATTAATTTGCTGTGTGTTATAAAAACTTTACTTGTACTCCATTTCATATGACAAACAGACTGGCCTTTCTGCAATGTTAAAATATGAACATTCTATCATTAATTAACTCGAGGAGAGTATTTGAACCTGATTCGATAACCCTTACAGCTCTCTTCCAATGACACAGGTTATGCAAATATTGGAAATCTAACACTTTTTTTCTCCACAAATCACGTTGGTGTCTGGTTGCTAAGCAACCATTGTTTTTGTTTGTCCAGACAAACCAGTCTGTCAAAAGTTGCTAGCTCATGTCAAATTTCTCTAACTGAAATTCCAATTACAAAATGTCTGAACTTTGTTTGGCATATGACACAGAGTCCAATAAGTGGAATGTAAACAGACTGGTACCCATGCTACTCTGTAATGCCTGTGTGAAAACGTGCTTCGGTGATGAAATTTCCCTTCCCTTTGTTATAAAATACATTTTACAAAGACAAATATGATTATTCATGTTCGGAATCGTTCAGTGGGGTCTTTCTCTAGCATATCTTTAACATTATATCAAAAACGTTAGATTTCATAACCTAATACATCCAATAATAAGTACCGAGCTCTGTTGTGAGAGTGGTGCAGTTCTCATAACACCTTTTATGATTTTACGTTTTGTGGCGGTCTTCTTCAAAGTTAAAGCTAAATTATCATGACACGAGCTGAATTAAATGTAAATTACTTGGTATATTGTCACTGCTCCGTTGATATTTCAGAGATAGTGTTACAATCGTCGTAAAGGGTAGACCAAGGCGCAGCGTGAGTAAAGTTCCACATGTTATTTAACAAACCAAAACTCAGCAAAACAAACAAGCACAAACAAAACGTGACGCTACTGGTGCACACATGCAAGTATCCGTAGACAAAATCCCACAAACACAATGGGGAAATGGCTACCTAAATATGATCCCCAATCAGAGACAACGATAAACAGCTGCCTCTGATTGGGAACCATATCAGGCCAACATAGATACACAAATAACCTAGATGACCCACCCTAGTCACACCCTGACCAAACCAACATAGAGAATAATCTCTCTATGGTCAGGGCATGACAGATACGCTTGTTTTTGTGAGAAATCTTCTAAAAAGAACAGGAATTTTGAATAAAAAAATCTAAATCCATCTTACCTCTCTATTATTGTTCGATGTCCTGCGGATTCGAGAAGAAAAAGATGATGAGTTTAACAGGAAAGTGAGCCGGTCAGGTTACCACAACCTTAATTCTTGCACCGAATCCAGCCCAGCTGACATTATGCATTTTGTGATTTTTGACCAGTTTTTTTTATCTCTGTCCTCACTCGATTTAATCACCTTAACTTTGGCCACCCTACAAGGGTAAAAACTCCAATAACTTTTAAATGGATTATGACAGAGATAATGTTGGACCATAGTTTTTTTGGGGGGGGTTATCTACAATTAACACGTTATACACCCATACTAATAGGCCAGACTTCAGGATGAAAATGGCTTGTTTTTTTATATTCCTCTCCCTATCTCACTCCCTCTACCCCCTCTCTCTTTCTCTCTATCCCCCCTTCCCCCCTCTCTCTCTGTCACTCTCTCTCTCTATATATGTTTCTGAGGGGCCAGGCTTCAGGAGTAGAATGGCTTGTCTGTTTACTCAGAGCGGTTCAAAGACAATTTACCTGGATTAGGGAAGCCATCTGTGCCTGCCAACCCAGATTGCTTTGCGGGTGTCTCAATAAATACTGAGCAGACAGTGGCAGAGAGGCGCAGGTTGCTAAAACAGGAGCTTAACATGTCTCTTTTCCATCAGTTACCACAGTGACGATAAGTAGCCCGTGACGGACTCTCATTTGGCTGTTTTGACTCTCATTTGGCTGTGTGTACGTGTCATAGTGAATGGTGAGTTGATGTTGTACTGTGTTAATCTACTGCTGTGATTACTATGGCTTTTGTAAGTGATATGAAAGAATGTCATGATGATGAGATAGAAGAAAGGTTTTAGTGAGATGTCCTTGACCATTTATTTACCTAACCCACTAAACACCGGTACAAATTGAAAAGGTATGAATGGTATACAAACATTTAGCAAATGTAATAATATTGGACCATTTGATGTGAAGCCATTTCAGAGGTGACCATTGTACCGGTGTTCAGAACAGAGTAAACTTGAGCTGTCATCTTGGACATATTTGCCTCAGGGAAAAAGTTTGTCACTAGTAAAATAAGGGTAAAATATGCCCTAGGAGAAGGCATTGATTTTTAAAGAGGCTAAATCTGGTTCAAGGAATTTGCTGAGGTGTTGAAACTCTCTCTCTCTAACACATGGGAGTTTGTGCTCAGTTTAAGTCAATGCTCATTTCCAGTAAAGTCGCAGAAGTTTATTAAAACACCTTATAAGCGCTGAGTCAGCAAAATATGCCTAGGTAAAAAGTCATTAGTATACATGTAGGTGACGAGTCATCAGAATTGGTGTACTATGGGAAGAGCCTAAGGAAGCCTAGGGAATGACCCCGGGGGGTGGGGTGGGAGGGGGGGGACAGACATACCACAAGAAACCGAAGTATGGAAGTATACCTGTCACAGTTCTAAGGTTGAAATAGACTGGAGATGACTCAGTAGTAAAATTATGCATCCAGGAAATACATTGTTCTCATTTTCTGTTCTGTGACAAACAGGAAGAGGGAGCAGTGACATTGATTTGTTTCAGGGCATAATTGAGATTTCCGGGCTGTTTTCGTACTCCTGAATGCATTCAGTTGTGCAACTGACAAGGTTTCCCTTTCCTTTTGTTTCCATTGCAATTTTGTACTGTCCACTAGGGGCAACACGAGCGCCTATTAATGTCTAGTAGGCTCGCCCTGCAAGGGTATCCCATTAAATGGGAATTTCACCCTGGCTCTGCCACGGTATATAGTCATTACTATATTAACAACATTACCTTTTTATCATAAACATCACAATTATCCAAATCACCAGCTAGAAGTAGCACGTTTTCATTTCACTGGTAGAATTGGGAAGTTTAGACTCCCCGTGTATTCATCAGGTCGTAGTGAACCACAAAGTCCGGCATTCATAGTGAATGCTGATACCGCTCCCTAGGTAGAAGGGGCATGCTCACAGACTTAAATAATGCCGTTGTTTACTTTGAAAGACCAACACACAGCAATCTCAGACCTTCTCTAGGCAAGATTGTTTTGAAAACATTTGTTTTTCGCTGTCAATATGTCCATGTGCTGTCTGTGACTGGCTGTGCTAATTACAAACAAGCAAGACAATTAGTTATCTTTCACCGTTCTACCGACCAGAGATTCACCCCTATTCTGCCAGTGGCTTGCGGGTGGTATCAAGAATGATGCGGTGATCAAAGATTACCAGAGGGATTTTCAGGCTGAACTGATGGGGAATTCATTTTGACGACAGCTGAGCAGTAATGCGATACCATTGAATATCGGAAGATTCTCAAATAGAAGTAACCCAACTTTAGCTAACTTGCTTGACTAGCTGGGTAAATTAGCTAACTCTGAAAGCCATCATATATATCAGTGTATATATCTGTTGGTATATACAAGCATGAGGGAGCAGACGCGCCTGTGGTTATGGAGCACAAAAAGATTGTGGGACAGAAACCAGCAAGGGACACTGAAAGGAATACATTTAGACACAACCTCATTATTCTCTCTGGAGATTCTCAAAACACAATACAAGACATGTCTACAAAATTCTTCTGCAAAGGGCTACTATTGCTAAGCTAAGCTGTTTTGCAAGCACAGACTGGAATATGTTCTGGGATTCCTCCAATGGCATTGAGGAGTACAATGAGTACAATGATGTCGATGACGTCATCCCCACAGAGATCATACTTACATATCCCAACCAGAAGCCATGGATTACAGGCAGCATCCGCACTGAGCTAAAGGCTAGAACTGCCACTTTCAAGGAGCGGGACTCTAACCTGGAAGTTCATAAGAAATCCCGCTATGCCCTCTGATGAATCATCAAACAGGTAAAGCGTCAATATAGGACAAGTCGTACTACACCGGCTCTGACGCTCGTCGAATGTGGCAGGGCCTGCAAACCATTACAGACTACAAAGGGAAGCACAGCAGAGAGCTACTCAGTGACACGAGCTTACCGGACGAGCTAAACTACTTCTATGCTTGCTTCAAGTCAAGTAACACTGAAACATGCATGAGAGCACCAGCTGTACCGGAAGACTGTGTGATCACGCTCTCTGCAGCTGATGTGAGTAAGATCTTTAGACAGGTCAACATTCACAAGGCCGCAGGGCCAGACGGATTACCAGTATGTGTACTGCGAGCATGCGCTGACCAACTGTCAAGTGTCTTCACTGACATTTTCAACCTCTCCCTGTCCGAGTCTGGTCCGAGTCTGTAATACCAACATGTTTTAACCTCTTTCAGGGGGCACTATTTTTATGTTTGGAAAAATAACGTTCCCAAAGTAAACAGCCTATTTCTCAGGCTCATATGTTAGAATATGCATATAATTGACAGATCGGGATAGAAAACACTATAAAGTTTCCCAAACTTTCATAATATTGTCTGTGAGTATAACATAACTGATATTGCAGGCGAAAACCTGAGGAAAATCAAACCAGGAAGTGGCTTCTATTTTCAAAGCTCCATGTTCCATAGCCTGCCTTCGTTCCATTTAAAGGGATATCAACCAGATTCCTTTTCCTATCGCTTCCTCAAGGTGTCAACAGTCTTTAGACATAGTTTCAGGCTTATTTTGAAAAAGTTTGCGAGAAAGATAACATCGCTTAGTGGATAGCTGGGTGTTCCCATGAGTTTTGCTTGCGCAACAGAGTGGGGCAGCCATTGTCTCTCCCTCTCCTACTGAAAAAGTGACAGTGCCGTTTGATATATTATCAATTATATATTTTAAAGACAACCAGAGGATTGATTATAAAAAATGTTTGACATGTTTCTGTGGACATTATGGATACTATTTGGAATTTTCATCTGCGTTGTCGTGACCGCTCAAGCCTGTGGATTTCTGAACATAATGTGCCAAACAAACGGAGGTATTTTGCATATAAATATAATCTTTATGGAACAAAAGGAACATTTATTGTGTAACTGGGAGTCTCGTGAGTGAAAACATCCAAAAGATCATCAAAGGTAAGCGATTAATTTGATTGCTTTTCAGATTTTTGTGACCAAGCAACTTTGATGCTAGGTGTTCATAATGTTTTATCATGCGATCGATAAAATTACACAAACGCTTGGATTGCTTTCGCTGTAAAGCATATTTTCAAAATCTGACATGACAGGTGGATCAACAAAAAGCTAAGCTGTGTTTTGCTATAATGCACTTGTGATTTCATAAATATAAATATTTTTAGTAATATTTTTTGAATGTGGCGCTCTGCAATTCAGCAGTTGTTGATGAAAATTAACCCGCTCACGGGATGGGTGCATCAAGAAGGTTTAAGAGAACTTTGACAATTGTTAGGGCCTTCCTCTGACACCACCTGGTATAGAGGTCCAGGATGGCAGGAAGCTTGGCCCGGGTGATGTACTGGGCCTTACGCACTACCCTCTGTCGTGCCTTGTGATTGGAGGCCGAGCAGTTGCCATACCAGGCAGTGATGCAACCCATCAGGATGCTCTCGATGGTACAGCTGTAAAACCTTAGAAGATCTGAGGACCCATGCCAAATCTTTTCTCATGATGGGGAATAGGTTTTGTAATTCCTTCTTCACGATTGTATTGGTGTGCTTGGACCATATTAGTTTATTAGTGATGTGGACGCCAAGGAACTTGAAGCTCTCAACCTGCTCCACTACAGCCCTGTCGATGAGAATGGGGCGTGCTTGGGCCTCGTTTAATTGTAGTCCACCATCATCTCCTTTGTCTTGGTCACGTTGAGGGAGAGTTTGTTGTCCTTGCACCCCACGATCAGGTCTCTGACCTCCCTATAGGCTGTCTCATCGGTGATGAGGTGATCAGGCCTACCACTGTTGTGTCAACAGCAAACTTAATGATGGTGTTAGAGTTGTGCCTGGCCGTGTGGTCGTGAGTGAACAGGAAGTACAGGAGGGGACTGAGCATGCAACCCTGAGGGGCCCCCTTGTCTCTTTCTATCTCTTTCTCTTCTCTTGTAGGACCTGAGCCCTAAGACCATGCCTCAGGACTACCTGGCCTTATGACTCCTTGCTGTCCCCAGTTCACCTGGTCGTGTTGCTACTCCAGTTCCAACTGTTCTGCCTGCGGCTATGGAACCCTGACCTGTTCACTGGACGTGCTACCTTGTCTCGGACCCGCTGTTTTCGACCCTCTCTCTACCGCATCTGCTGTCTCTAACTCTGAATGATCGGATATGGAAAGCCAACTGACATTTACTCATGAGGTGCTGTCCTGTTGCACACTCTTCAACCACTGTGATTATTATTATTTGACCCTGCTGGTCACCTATAAATGTTTGAACATCTTGACCATGTACTGTTAAAATCTCCACCCGGCACAGCCAGAAGTGTACTGACCACCCCTCAGAGCCTTGTTACTCTCTAGGTTTCTTCCTAGGTTCCTGCCTTTCTAGGGAGTTTTTCCTAGCCACCATGCTTATACATGTAATGGGTGTGTGCTGGTGGCAGGGAAGTCAGGCGCAGGAGAGTGAACTTGGTATAAACGGAGCAGTTTAATAAATGCTAAAAAAACCTCAGAAAACCAATATATACAAAAATAATATAAAAGGGTACAAAACCCGTCACACACCAGAACATGACTTGCACAAAACATACAACAAACAATCACCGACAAAGACATGAGGGGAAACAGAGGGTTAAATAAACATGTAATTGATGGGATTGAAACCAGGTGTGATGGAAGACAAGACAAAACCAATGGAAAATGAAAAATGGCTAAGCGATGGCTAGAAGGTCGGTGACGTCGACCGCCGAACACCGTCCGAAAAAGGAGAGGGACCAACTTCGGCGGAAGTCGTGACAATACAGTACATCTGCTTTGCTTGCTGTTTGGGGTTTTAGGCTGGGTTTCTGTATAGCACTTTGTGACATCGACTGATGTAAAAAGGGCTATATAAATAAATGTGATTGATTGAGGATCAGCGTGGCGGATGTGTTATCTACCCTTACCACCTGGGGGCCGCCCGTCAGGGAGTCCTGGATACAGTTGCAGAGGGAGGTGTTTAGTCAAAGGGTCCTTAGCTTAGTGATGAGCTTTGAGGGCACTATGGTGTTGAACACTGAGCTGTAGTCAGTAAATAGCATTCTCACATAGGTGTTTCTTTTGTCCAGGTGGAAAAGGGTAGTGTGGAATGCAATAGAGACTGCATCATCTGTGGATCTGTTGATGTGGTATCCCTTTTGGAGTGGGTCTAGCGTTTCTGGGAGAGTGGTGTTGATGTGAGCCATGAATAGCCATGAAATACTTTGAAAGACGTGAGCACTACAGACATGAGCACTACAGGTAGGTAGTCATTTAGGCAGGTTACCTTCGCTTCCTTGGGCACAGGGACTATGGTGAACTGCTTGAAACATGCTGGTATTACAGACTCAGACAGTGAGAGGTTGAAAATGTCAGTGAAGACACTTGCCAGAGTGCTCAGAATACACATCCTGGTAATCCGGCTGGCCCTGCAGCCTTGTGGAGGCTGAAGCTGGTAGAAATGAGGTAAAACGGATTTGTTTCCCTGTCCCCAGACACTAGGAGCGTCGCCTCTGGATGAGGTTTTTCCAGTTTGTTTATGGTGGTATACAGCTCATTGAGTGCGGTTTTATTGCCAGCATCGGTCTGTGGTGGTATGTAGACAGCTACGAAATATACAGATGAAAACTCTCTAGGTAGATTGTGTGGTCTACAGCTTGTCATGAGATACTCTACCTCAAGCGATCAAAGCCTTGAGTCTTCCTTAGATATCGTGCACCAGCTGTTGTTTACATATATGCATAGGCCCCCGCTCCATGTCTTACCAGAGGCTGCTGTTCTATCCTGCCGATAGAGTGTATAACCCGCCAGCTGTATGTTCTTAATATACCCCTACCTTTAGTGCTACCCAAGGCTAACCTGCATTCTATATTACACAAAGGATTGTAGTATTTTCTCTGATTACATCAATCATTTTTCCATTTTGCACATTCTTCAAATGTCGCAGGTTCAGGTACTATTAATAAATCTGCCAAAGCGGATTTACTACACAATATACAATTGTCCATCCCATGTTTTGTTGCCGTATACTGAGCCCACTTATACCAGTCATTTTTTGCTACTTCCTCCAATGATTTGTCCTTGTGCAGTTCTGGGGTTAAATTACCAATTGGAGTCACAGTGTCTTTTTCTTGAGTTAGACTGTTGGGATTGGTTAGAAGGTTCCAAATATTTTGGAGGAACCCACCTGATTCTGATGCTTCTGGCTTTTTCGTAATGCCAGTGGAAGGAAGCTGGGTTGTAACTGCCGTTGTGATCACTGCAGCCGTTACTGTTGTTTTTGGTTCCGTCATATCCCTTCTCTGTTTTGTCAAAGCCTCCAGAGTGGGATCAATCTGGATGATAGTCACACTATTCCCTTCAGTCCATTTAGTGCTAACTATTTCTATTATATATTCTTCTCCTTCTTTAGGTCACGCTTTCCATGGTAATCAGCCAATTAGCTTCTCCTTTGTTTATTTTTAGGTTGCACCCTTCTGAGTCCCAGATGGCGTCTCCCAATGTCTGATAATGGGTCCATCCACAGAGTGCTATTTCTGGTAGAGGTCTGATTCTCCTGATTGAGACGGACCTCTGAACTTCTGCTTCTGTTATTATTTGTGATGGAATGGGGATGCTAATCCTATTGTCTTTCAAAGGAGATTTAGTAGAAACTTGTCTTCTTACCTTATTTCTGGCATACTTTATGGTTGGAGATTGAACAGTAGTGGAGAGGGTAGCAAGTTTTAAGTTCCTCGGCATACACATCACAGACAAACTGAATTGTTCCACTCACACAGACAGCATCGTGAGGAAGGCGCAGCAGCGCCTCTTAAACCTCAGAAGGCTGAAGAAATTTGGCTTGTCACCAAAAGCACTCACAAACTTCTACAGATGCACAATCGAGAGCATCCTGGCGGGCTGTATCACCGCCTGGTACGGCAACTGCTCCGCCCACAACCGTAAGGCTCTCCAGAGGGTAGTGAGGTCTGCACAACGCATCACCGGGGGCAAACTACCTGCCCTCCAGGACACCTACACCACCCGATGTTACAGGAAGACCATAAAGATCATCAAGGACATCAACCACCCGAGCCACTGCCTGTTCACCCCGCTATCATCCAGAAGGCGAGGTCAGTACAGGTGCATCAAAGCTGGGACCGAGAGACTGAAAAACAGCTTCTATCTCAAGGCCATCAGACTGTTAAACAGCCACCACTAACATTGAGTGGCTGCTGCCAACACACTGACACTGACACTGACTCAACTCCAGCCACTTTAATAATGGGAATTGATGGGAAATGATGTAAATATATCACTAGCCACTTTAACAATGCTACCTTATATAATGTTACTTACCCTACATTATTCATCTCATATGCATACGTATATACTGTACTCTATATCGTCGACTGCATCCTTATGTAATACATGTATCACTAGCCACTTTAACTATGCCACTTTGTTTACATACTCATCTCATATGTATATACTGTACTCGATACCATCTACTGTATCTTGCCTATGCTGCTCTGTACCATCACTCATTCATATATCCTTATGTACATATTCTTTATCCCCTTACACTGTGTATAAGACAGTAGTTTTGGAATTGTTAGTTAGATTACTTGTTGGTTATTACTGCATTGTCGGAACTAGAAGCACAAGCATTTCGCTACACTCGCATTAACATCTGCTAACCATGTGTATGTCACAAATAAAATTTGATTTGATTTGATTTGGTCTGTTACCATGTTTCCTAGGTTCATTACTGTTGCCTTCAAGGCCATTTCACCGCTCTTCAGTTGTTCTGGTTTCCATTGTATGTTCAGGGGCCCATCCAAGGGCCGAGAAGTAAATTGTGGGGAAATCTCCCTCCCCTTCTTCTGGTGGTATTTCTCCCTCCAACCGGGACCGACTTCCGTCAGAGAAAGCATCGATTTCAGGGAAGAGCACTTCCCATTCCTCTGCTGGCATTTCGTAGTCCCATTGTAAAGGGCTTCCATCAGGGATATCTTCCAGAGGAGGTATGTCATCAGGAGTAACAGGCATGTCACTCTCCCCCATCCCTGGACACTCTGGCCCCTCAGTATATCCGTTGTTTGCAGGTTTCTGCACCTGCTTCATCCCCTGCTTCCTTCTGGCTCCTGAATGGCCCATCAACATCCTAGCTCCTGCCTGGTGTATTGACATCTTGGCTCCTCCCTGGCACATCAACCTCCTCTGCGTCTTCATGGCCCAGTGGTCATCTCCTTCTCCCTGCTGGGACTTTGGTGCAGTGGTTTAGATGGTGCCATGTTTTGCTTCCTTTCACCTGGATGGCGGAAGGCCCTTCCGGTCCTGGTCCAGGCACCTGCTTCTGTTCCTGGAGATAAATAGCTTTGTTGTTTGTTAGTTGTTGTTTGTTAGTTTGTTAGTTGTTTCACATATGCTTTTAACTCTTTTTGCAATTTTTCTAATGAGGGACCTTTATAAAGCCCTCCTGGAGTTGGTACAGGCATGGGTCAACCCGTAAGCATTTCATGCGGAGGTAGATGCGTGCTTCTGTTAGTTTCCATGTGACAGCTCATTAACCATTGGAAATGCAAATGCGCTACGCCAAATGCTAATAGCACTCGTTAAAACTCAAACGTTCATCAAAACACACATGTAGTGCACTGAATTAAAGCTACACTCATTGTGAATCTAGCCAACAAGTCAGATTATTAAAATGCTTTTCGGCGAAAGCATGAGAAGCATGAGAAGCTATTATCTGATAGCATGCAACACCCCGAAATACCTGAAGGCGACGTAAACAAAAGAATTAGCGTAGCCGGCGCTACACAAATAGCAGAAATAAAATATAAAACTTTCATTACCTTGGACGAGCTTCTTTGTTGGCACTCCTATATGTCCCATAAACATCACTATTGGGTCTTTTTTTCGATTAAATCGGTCCATATATACCCAAAATATCCATCTATGGAAACTGTGTGATTCAGAAAAAAAGACCGTTTCAAAACGCTACGTCATTTTTTTAAATTAAAAAAGTTGACGATAAACTTTCACAAAACACTTCGAAATACTTTTGTAATCCAACTTTAGGTATTAGTAAACGTTAATAATCTATCAAATTGATCACGAGGCGATGTGTATTCAATAGCTCCACGCTTTCAAATCATCTTCCGAAATCTCTCTTCCAAAACGTCCTGTCGGAGACCGGATGGAAAGTAGTCTCTCTTCCTCGTTTGACCAAGAAACAACGAGAAGGCAATTGACAAGAATGGTGACATCGTGTGGAAGCTGTAGGACTTGCAATCTCGGCCCTATTTAATTTCGTGCCCCTTGAACAATACATGCAAGTGGCGCATGGATATTTTTTTCAGTTTTCAGTGAACAGTTTTTCTTGCGCTTTTCGATGAAACAGGCGCTCTGTTATAGTCACAGCGGTGATTTAACCAGTTTTAGAAACGTGAGAGTGTTTTCTATCCACACATACTAATCATATGCATATACTATATTCCTGGCATGAGTAGCAGGACGCCAAAATGTTGCGCGATTTTTATCAGAATGTTCGAAAAAGTAGAGGGTCGACTTAAGAGGTTTTAAAGCAAGCAGTTTGATGTTTGGATGAAAAACGTACCCAAATGAAACTGCCTATTTCTCAGGCCCAGAAGCTAGAATATGCTTTATAATTAGGATAGAAAACACTCTTAAAGTTTCCAAAACTGTCAAAATATTGTCTGTGAGTATAACAGAACTGATATTGGTCTCTGTCCCATTGCATGCCTTCCCTTCATTTAAAGGGATATCAACCAGATTCCTTTCCATATGGCTTCCACATGGTGTTAACAGTCTTTAGACATAGTTTCAGGCTTTTATTCTGAAAAATGAGAGAGAATGATCACGTCACGTCAGTGGATAGCTGGGTGTCCTTCGATTTTTGCATGTGCGAGCAGCTTGGAGCAGACCCTTTCTCTCTCTCTCCTATTGAAAAAGCTTCCGTCCGGTTGAAATATTATCGATTACTTATTGTAAAAACAACCTGAAGATTGATTATAAAAAACATTTGACATGTTTCTACAAACTTTACGGATACTATTTGGAATTTTCGTCTGCCCGTCGTGACCTGCACGAGCCTGTGGATTACTCAACAAAACGTGCCAGCCAAATGGAGGTTTTTGGATATAAAAATAATCTTTATGGAACAAAAGGAACATTTATTGTGTAACTGTGAGTCTCGTGAGTGCAAACAACCGAAGATCATCAAAGGTAAGCAATTCATTTTATTGTTTTTCTGACTTTCGTGACCAATCTACTTTGCTGCTAGCTGTTTGTAATGTTTTGTCTGATGAGAAAGCTGTCCTAACATAAACGCTTGGTTTGCTTTCGCTGTAAAGCTTTTTTGAAAACTGACACACCAGGTGGATTAACAACAAGCTAAGCTGTGTGTTGGTATATTGCACTTGTGATTTCATGAAAATTAAATATTTTTAGTAATTTAATTTGAATTTGGTGCTCTGCAATTCAGCGGATGTTGACGAAAATGATCCCGCTCCTTTTTAGTGTGCCTGACATTTTATTATTGCTAACTTCCTAGGATACATCAATGCTGTCATCAATTTAAGTATTTGTGCATGATGTTGAATGGGGGTACCATCACTTTTCTTAAATCCTCTTTGTTTCCAAATTGCACCAAACAAATGGCATACAACATGTGCGTAAGCTGAATCAGTATAGATATGAACTGTCTTTCCTTTCCCTAGCACACATACGGCAGTCAATGCCTTAAAAACTCTTAGAGATAGGCGTCCCGCTAGCGGGACACCAGCCGACTACATCTGGTGAAATTGAGGGCGCGCAATTCAAATAAATATTCGTAATATTAAACATTCATGAACATACATGTATCTATTATCATTTAAAAGCTTCAATTCTTGTTAATCTTACTGCATTGTCCGATTTAACTTAGGCTTTACAGCGAAAGCATACCATGCGATTGTCTGAGGACGGCGTCCCACATCAACATATTTTTCAACCAGCACAGGCTTCATAAAATCACAAATAGCGACGAAATGAATCCCTTAGTTTGGAAGATCTTCAGGTTGGTTGGTTTGTCAGGTAAGTTAGTTTATCTTCTGATTTTCACCTGCCATATCAATTCTGTTATAGTCTCAGACATTATGTTAACAGTTTTAGAAACCTAAGTGTTTTCTAATCAATGCTACCAATTATATGCATATCCTGGCTTCTGGGCCTGAGTAACAGGGCACGTCAGTCAGGCGGAAAATCAGGAAACTGGACCCTATCCCTAATTAAGTTCTGCCAATTGGGCTGAACATGGTTGAGGACAATACCCCAATTTTTCCTCTATGAAATATTTTCCCTGTTTTCTTACCACTGCATATTCTGCATGGTTACCTGCATAGTCTTTATAACAGGCGCCATCTACAAAATAGTTTTCCAAATAATTTTCCAGATCTGGATGCAATTTGGTAAACATTAGAGATTCTGCTACACAACCTTGTGCTTTCCCTTCAAATTATAATGGAACTCTTTCAGCTGGATTGACAGTAGTACATATTTTAATGGAGACATCTGGATAAATTAGTAGAGTCATGTAATCCAAAGTTCTTGCATTAGTTAATACAAATTTTCCCTGTTCTATCAGCTTATCAGCTATCAGCTCTATCAGCATAATGTAATGCTACCAACAATTGGTAACACAGTGGATAACCTTGAGCTACTGGATCTAATTTAGTACGGTAGTACGCAATTGGCTGTTTCCTTCTTCCACTAAATGTTTCCTGCATAAGTACTTCTGCTGCATATCTATTGCACTTATGTGCTACATAGAGCAAAAATGGTTTTGTGTAATCTGGGGCTGCTAGGGCTGGTCCTGTTTGCATTTCCTTTTTTAGGGTCTCAAATGCAATCAGAGCATCAGTGTTCCAGTCTAATTTTGCCCTAAGATGAAGTTGTCCTGATTCTTTCATTATCTCTCACAAAGGAGCTGTTTTAAGTACATATTTCTCTATCTAATCTGAGCTAAATCCAGTCATTCCTAAAAAAGTCAACATTTGAGCTACCGTTTATGGCAATGGTGTTTTGCTGATTCATTCCAGCTGTCCTGGTGCTATTGCCTTGGTTCAATGAGCTATGGTTCTTCCTAGGTACTCAACCTGGGGTTGGCAGTACTGAAGCTATGTTTTAGAGACTTTATGTCCTCCTTCTGCCAATCGTTGTAGTACTTTCATGGAGTCAACATGGCACTGTTCCAATGTAGATGCACAGATCAATAGATCATCAACATACTGAATCAATGTGCCATCAAGCATTAATTCTTCCAAATCAGCTCTCAATATCTCATTGAAAACGTGGGGAGAGTACTTAAATCCCTGGGGAAGACTAGTGTACGTGTATTGTCTTCTGCTGTATGTCAATGAAAACAAATGCCTATATTCTTCCGCAAGGGGCACACAAAAAAATGCTTCACACAAGTCAATCACTGTAAAATACTTGGCATCCGAGGGAACATTCGTCAGCAGCGTGTGAGGGTTTGGAACTTCCGGAAGCCAACCTTGTGCAATGTCATGTACCAATGTCCATTTTTTTACCATTGCTTCTTGATTCTAGCCATCCCGGATCCGGGATCGTGAATACAGCCTCAAGCTCATTACCATAACGCAACGTTAACTATTCATGAAAATCGCAAATGAAATGAAATTAATATGCTAGCTCTCAAGCTTAGCCTTTTGTTAACAACACTGTCATCTCAGATTTTCAAAATATGCTTCTCAACCATAGCAAAACAAGCATTTGTGTAACAGCTAGCGTAGCTAGCATAGCATTTAGCGTTAGCATCAGCAGGCAACATTTTCACAAAAACCAGGAAAGCATTCAAATAAATCATTTACCTTTGAAGAACTTCGGATGTTTTCAATGAGGAGACTCTCAGTTAGATAGCAAATGTTCAGTTTTTCCAAAAAGATTATTTGTTTAGGACAAATCGCTCTGTTTTGTTCATCACGTTTAGCTACGAAAAAACCTGTATCCAGGAGTGTAATTATCCCCGCAGCTCATTAGCATAACACAACGTTAACTATTCATGAAAATCGCAAATGAAATGAAATTAATATGCTAGCTCTCAAGCTTAGCCTTTTGTTAACAACACTGTCATCTCAGATTTTCAAAATATGCTTCTCAACCATAGCAAAACAAGCATTTGTGTAACAGTATTGATAGCTAGCGTAGCATTTAGCGTTAGCATCAGCAGGCAACATTTTCACAAAAAACAGAAAATCATTCAAATAAAATCATTTACCTTTGAAGAACTTCGGATGTTTTCAATGAGGAGACTCTCAGTTAGATAGCAAATGTTCCGTTTTTCCTGAAAGATTATTTGTTTCGGAGAAATCGCTCCGTTTGGTGCATCACGTTTGGCTACCAAAAAAAAACGAAAATTGAGTCATCAAAACGCCGAACTTTTTTCCAAATTAACTCCATAATATCGACTGAAACATGGTAAACGTTGTTTAGAATAAATCCTCAAGGTGTTTTTCACATATCTCTTTGATGATATATCGTTAGTGGAAGTGTGCGTTATCTTCTGAATCTCATGGGAAAATGCCTCCAGTTGAAGATTACGCACCAATTTAGACAAAGGACATCGGGCGGACCCCTGGTAAATGGCCAATCTTCCAATGATATGCCTACAAATACGTCACAATGCTGCAGACAACTTGGGGAAACGACAGAAAGGGCAGGCTCATTCCTGGCGCACTCACAGCCATATAAGGAGACAATGGAAAACAGAGCCTCAAAAATTCTGCTCATTTCCTGTTTGAAGTTTCATCTTGGTTTCACCTGTAGCATGAGTTCTGTGGCACTCACAGATAATATCTTTGCAGTTTTTGGAAACGTCAGGGTGTTTTCTTTCCAAAGCTGTGAATTATATGCATAGTCGAGCATCTTTTCGTGACAAAATATTGCGCTTAAAACGGGCACCGTTTTTTATCCATAAATTAAAAGAGCGCCCCCTATATCCAAGAAGTTAAATCCAACTCTTTGTTTTGAATGCTCTTTGCTATATTCCGGTTGAAACATGTATGGTTGAGTGTCACCATGTAGCTAATCGATGCTCCATCGACAAATTCATATTGATGAGAGGAAACACTTGAAGCCATTGGGTCTGGTCAGTTATTTCATTTTTTTCCCAAATAATTGTTGTTAGTGTCCACCTACTTTAAAAAAAGTCAACCCTTGGGAAGAAATGGGGGCCAAAGCACAAAGCTCTGCCCAACACAAGTTGTAGTCTTTCAGAGACTGGAAAAAATGTGTTTGCTTGTATATTTAGCAATAAATCCACCGATAGAACATATCGAACAAGGACAACCATATATACACCCACAAAAACGTGAGATCAGTATAACATAGAGTCTTCGCAAAATGCCACAAAGCAGGACTACCTTTTATTTTTAGATCTCCCCATCAATACATGGGAAGCCATCATAGGGTGTATCATTCTGTGTGTGAAGCACTGACCTGCCTTCAACCTGGGCAATTATGTGTGAAACACATCTCACTGTCCTAGAAATGTCTCAGACATGATGGAAACCAGCCCAGATTCCCCCAGGGTGAAAATCCCCATTAAACTGCGAGCTACTTCTATGAGGATCACAGGTTCAATCCCAGTGCTAAGCACTCTTTTAAATGTTTTATATTTTAAACCTATCTCAAACCTTAACCCTTACCCTGACCACTGAGAATTAATGCCTAAACTTAACCTTCAAGTTGAGTTTCAGTTTCAGTTTTGCATAGCTTGACTGACAGCAAACAACTGACTTACCTAGTTCATTCAAAGCTAACAACTGACTTGCCTAGTTAATTAAAAGCTAACAACTGACTTACCTAGTTAATTCAAAGCTAACAACTGACTTGCCTAGTTAATTAAAAGCTAACAACTGACTCACCTAGTTAATTCAAAGCTAACAACTGACTTGCCTAGTTAATTCAAAGCTAACAACTGACTTTTCTAGTTAATTCAAAGCTAACAACTGACTTTTCTAGTTAATTAAAAGCTAACAACTGACTTGCCTAGTTAAATAAAAATAAAAATAAATATGTCAAAATCTTCCGTAATTAAATGTCCACACATATTCTACAGACAGCACCACATAGTGCACAATTAATACAGCCCCACAGTGCATATCTCTGTTACTGTAGTTATGCATGGGGACTGCATTTTCATTGGTGATTGAGTTGGAGTTTTCTGCAAAACGGTAGTTCTTGCTATCATCTAAAGTGACACGCACGCACGCACACACACACACACACACACACACACACACACACACACACACACACACACGTATAGCATTGTGAATGCAGAGTAACACTGATAAACTCATGTATCTCCACGACATGTATAACTGTCATTATGGGTTCTGTATTCTGCTGATGTTGTACACGTATTATTATCACACACACACACACACACACACACACACACACACACACACACACACACACACACACACACACACACACACACACACACACACACACACACACACACACAAACACACAAACACACACACACACACACACACACACACACACACACACACACACACACACACACACACACACACACACACAAACACACACACACACACACACACACACACACACACACACACACACACACACACACACACACACACACACACACACACACACACACACACACACACACACACACACACACACACACACACACACACACACACACACACAAACACACAAACACACAAAACACACACACACACACAGCATTATAACAGTGATATTGTTTTGGCTACCCGCTGCATCAAATGGCTACCCGCTGCATCAAATGGCTACCCGCTGCATCAAATGGCTACCCGCTGCATCAAATGGCTACCCGCTGCATCAAATGGCTACCCGCTGCTGCTACTGTCTATTATTTATCCTGTTTCTGAGTCACTTTAACCCAACCTATATGTACATAGCTACATGAATGACCTCGTACCCCTGCACATCGTCACTGTACTGGTAGAGTAGTCCTTGTATATATCCATAGTTACTTTTACTCATCGTTGTTATTCATTATTCACTGTGTAGTTATTCAAAGTGTCACTATTTATGATTTTAAAAAACTATATATTTTCAAAGTTTAACTCTAAATTGTTGGAAACGGACCCGTAAGTAAGCCTTTCACTGTTATTCCACACCTGTTGTTTTACAAAGCATGTGATAAATAACATTTGATTTGATGGCTGCAGCTGTGGTTATAGCAACACCACGTGAAAAGCCCTAATGATCTATCACATGCAAAAGAGTGGCTAAGCTTCACATCTCTGCGTATGTGTTGGTACTCAAACCAAATGACAAAAAATAGAAATATATGAGAAAGACAGAGAACCATTAATAACATCACCAGATAAAATAAAGAGCTCAATTTACACTGTTCTACTGATAAGGGGGATTTTCAGGTGTTCTAGTATCAACAGAAATTATAGCCTTTTATAATGAGAAGAAGAAGAAGAAGCTTAAATATCATGCAGGGTGATCCAGTGATGTAGTAACATGCTCCACCACTAGAGGGTATCTAGAGGATATAAAGGTTGTTTTATGAGTCGTTTGTCTTGACATTTTCACATTGCGAAAGAAACTTGTGGAAGAAGCGATTAGGTAATATCAAAGCTTATAGGTGCAACTGTGATATACTGTATATGTCAAGTAGTTTAGTAGAGGTTAAGAGCCATGACTTTAACTCTTAGAAGGAGACTTTGAAAATGTCTCAGAATGTCACAGAAATGTTTGTCTCAATTCTGTAAGTTTGCAACACCTGACCAAACCTACATGACTTCGCTTGGTAGAGCAAGGTAAGGCCACAGGTTGCCCAAGGTCAGAGTCCAAATGCATGCACACACACACACACACACACACACACACACACACACACACACACACACACACACACACACACACACACACACACACACACACACACACACACACACACACACACACACATATAAAGGACTTATGGTCCCCACAAGGATAGTAAAACCAAAACCACACACACAGCAGGGTTCATGTGAGGTTGTGCCTTGAGTTGAGAATAACAGTAAATATCATGCCATATGCACTCCATAACTATCTTGACTTCGAGGTGTGAGAGAATGGGGTGTGAACCTAAGAGAGAGAGAGAGAGAGAGAGAGAGAGAGAGAGAGACAGAGAGAGAGAGAGAGAGAGAGAGAGAGAGAGAGACAGAGAGAGAGAGAGAGAGAGAGAGAGAGAGAGAGAGAGAGAGAGAGAGAGAGAGAGAGAGAGAGAGAGAGAGAGAGACAGAGAGAGAGAGACAGAGAGAGAGAGAGAGAGAGAGAGAGAGAGAGAGAGAGAGAGAGAGAGAGAGACACACATACACACAGGGCTGGCTCTAGCCTATTTGGGGCCCTAAGTGCGATTTGGTTGGGTGCCCCCCCACCTCATGGCGAAACATTTTAGTGGCCCCCTTCTTGATGAAGGACATAAATTAAAGATTTAAAGTACATTTCCTGCAATTCTACACATTTTGCCTTGGGGCGGAGAAAACATTTTGCAAATTGCTAATAAATGTAATGCAATTCTACTCATTTTGCCAAGTGGCAGAAAGGGAAGTGCAGTATTACCTAACAATACAAAACAATATAGCAATCCAAAAAATATAAATAAATATCAGAACAAGCAATGTCAGAATCTGGAAAATAAATATATATGTATATGATGGTGTGTATAGACAGTTTATGAATAGAAAAGGTGTGTACATCTTTTTCAGTTATATTACCTCAGAAAAAGAGAAACGTCCACTCACTGTCAACTGAGTTTATTTTCAGCAAACTTAACATGTGTAAATACTTGTATGAACATAACAAGATTCAACAATTCAGACATAAACTGAATTGTTTAATTCAGACAAGTGACTAACAGAAATGGAATAACGTGTCCCTGAACAAAAGGGGGGGAGGGTCAAAATCAAAAGTAACAGTCAGTATCTGGTGTGGCCACCAGCTGCATTAAGTACTGCAGTTCATCTCCTGCTCATGGACTGCAACAGATGTGCCAGTTCTTGCAGTGAGATGTTACTCCACTCTTCCACTAAAGCACCTGCACTTTTCTGGACATTTCTGGGGGAATGGCCCTAGCCCTCACCCTCCGATCCAACAGGTCCCTGACGTTCTCAATGGGATTGAGAGCCGGGTTCTTCGCTGGCCATGGCAGAACACTGACATTCCTGTCTTGCAGGAAATCACACACAGAACGAGCAGTATAGCTGTTGGTATTGTCATGCTGGAGGGTCATGTCAGGATGCCTGCAGGAAGGGTACCACATGAGGGAGGAGGATGTCTTCCCTGTAATGCACAGTGTTAAAATTGCCTGCAATGACAACAAGCTCAGTCCGAGGATGGTATAAAACACCGCCCCAGACCATGACGGACCCTCCACCTCCAAATCGATCCCGCTCCAGAGTACAGGCTTAGTTGTAACGCTCATTCCTTTGACGATAAACGTGAATCCGACCATCACCACTGATGAGACAAAACCGCGACTCGTCAATGAAGAGCACTTTTTTGCCAGTCCTGTTTGGTCCAGCGACGGTGGGTTTGTGCCCTTATTGACGTTGTTGCTGGTGATGTCTGGTGAGGACCTGCCTTACAACAGGCCTACAAGCCCTCAGTCCAAACTCTCTCAACCTATTGCGGACAGTCTGAGCACTGATGGAGGGATTCTGCGTTCCTGGTGTAACTCATGGAGTTGTTGTTTCCATCCTGTACCTGTCCAGGCAGGTGTGATGTTCGGATGTACCGATCCTGTGAAGCTGTTGTTACACGTGGTCTGCCACTGTGAGGACAATCAGCTGTCCTTCCTGTCTCCCTGTAGCACTGTCTTAGGCGTCTCACAGTATGGACATTGCAATTTATTGCCCTGGCCACATCTGCAGTCCTCATGCCTACTTGCAGCATGCCCTAAGGCACGTTCACGCAGATAAGCAGTGATCCTGGGGTTCTTTCTTTTTGTGTTTCTCAGAGTCAGTAGAAAAGACTCTTTAGGGTCCTAAGTTTTCATAACTGTGATCTTAATTGCTTACCATCTGTAAGCTGTTAGTGTCTTAATGACCATTCCACAGGTGCATGTTCATTAATTGTTTATGGTTCATTGAACAGGCATGGGAAACATTGTTTAAAATATTTACAATGAAGATCTGTGAAGTTATTTGGATTTTTACGAATCATCTTTGAAAGACCGGGTCCTGAAAAAGAGTTTAGTATTAGCTTTGACTAGAGTACAGAATATACAGTTGAAGTCGTAAGTTTAAATACACCTTAGCCAAATACATTTAACTTTTTATGGCTGCAGGGGCAGTATTGAGTAGCTTGGATGAAAAGGTGCCCATTGTAAACGGCCAGCTCCTCAGTCTCAGTTGCTAATATATGCATATTATTAGTAGTATTGGATAGAAAACACTCTAAAGTTTCCAAAACTGTCAAAATATTGTCTGTGAGTATAACAGAATTCATATTGCAGGCGAAAACCTGAGGAAAATCAAAACAGAAGTGGCTTCTATTTTGAAAACTTCATGTTCCATAGCCTCCCTTTGCTGGATTTAAAGGGATATTAACCAGATTCCTTTTCCTATCACTTCCTCAAGGTGTCAACAGTCTTCAGACATAGTTTCAGGCTTTTATTTTGAAAAATGAGCCAGAACGATAACATCGCGTCAAGTGGTCACATGAGTTTTGCTCCCACAACAGAGTTTGGATTGGTATTGCTTTTCCCTCTCCTACTGTGAAAGCCATTTGCGGTTGATATATTATCGATTGAATATTTTAAAAACAACCTGTGGATTGATTAGAAATAACGTTTGACATGTTTCTGTGGACACTATGGAAGCTATTTGGAATTTTCATCTGCGTTGTCGTGACCGCTCTTTCCTGTGGATTTCTGAACATAATGCGCCAAACATTTATTTTGGTATTTTGGATATAAAAATCATCTTTATGGAACAAAAGGAACATTTGTTGTGTAACTGGGAGTCTCGTGAGTGAAAACATCCAAAGATCATCAAAGGTAAACGATTAATTTGATTGCTTTTCTGATTTTCGTGACCAAGCTACCTGATGCTAAGCGTACTTAATGTTTTGTCGTGCGATCGATAAATGTACACAAACGCTTGGATTGCTTTCGCTGTAAAGCATCATTTCAAAATCTGACACGACAGGTGGATTAACAAAAGGCTAAACTCTGTTTTCCTCTATTGCACTTGTGATTTCATGAATATAAATATTTTTAGTAATATTTATTGAATGTAGCGCTATGCTATTCAGCGGTTGTTGATGGCACTTATCCCGTTAGTGGGAATGCAGCCATAACAAGTTAAACTCAGTTTTTCACAATTCCTGACATTAAATCAAAGTAAAAATTCCCTGTCTTAGGTCAGTTAGGATCACCACTTTATTTTAAGAATGTGAAATGTCAGAGTAATAGTAGAGAGAATGATTAATTTCAGCTTTTATTTCTTTCATCACATTCCCAGTGGGTCAGAAGTTTACATACACTCAATTAATATTTGGTAGCATTGTCTTTAAATATTTTTTCTTGGGTCCAACTTTTCGGGTAGTCTTCCACAAGCTTCCCACATTAAGATGGGTGAATTGTGGCACATTCCTCCTAACAGAGCTGGTGTGACTGAGTCAGGTTTGTAGGCCTCCTTGCTCTCACACGCTTTTTCAGTTCTGCCCACACATTTTCTGTGCTATTGAGGTCAGGGCTTTGTGACGGCCACTCCAATACCTTGACTTTGTTGTCCTGAAGCCATTTTGCCACAATTTTGGAAGTATGCTTGGGGTCATTGTCCATTTGGAAGACCCATTTGTGACCAAGCTTGAACATCCTGACTGATGTCTTGAGGTGTTGCTTCAATATATCCCCTTAATTTTCCTTTCTCATGAAGCCATCAATTTTGTGAAGTGACCCAGTCCCTCCTGCAGCAAAGCACCCCCACAACACGATGCTGCCACCCCCGTGCTTCAGGGTTGGGATGGTGTTCTTCGGCTTGCAAGCCTCCCCCTTTTTCCTACTAAGATAAAGATGGTCATTATGGCCAAACAATTATATTTTTGTTTCATCAGACCAGAGGACATTTCTCCAAAAAGTATGAGCTTTGTCCCCATGTGCAGTTGCAATCCGTAGTCTGGCGTTTAAATGGCGGTTTTGGAGCAGTGGCTCCCATACTGAGCGGCCTTTCAGGTTATGTCGATAGATACTGTTGTACCTGTTTCCTCCAGCATCTTCACAAGGTCCTGTGTTGTAGTTCTGGGATTGATTTGCACTTTTTGCTCCAAAGTACGTTCATCTCTAGGAGACAGAACGTGTCTCCTTCCTGAGCAGTATGACAGCTGCGTGGTCCCATGTTGTTTGTGCTTGCATACTATATTTTGTACAGATGAACGTGGTACCTTCAGGTGTTTGGAAATTGCTTCCAAGGATGAACTAGACTTGTGAAGGTCTACATTTTTTTTCAGAGGTCTTGGCTGATTTCTTTAGATTTTCCATGATGACAAGCAGAGGCACTGAGTTTGAAGGTAGGCCTTGAAATACATCCACAGGTACACCTCCAATTGACTCAAATGATGTCAATTAGCCCGTCAGAAGCTTCTAAAGCCATGACATAATTTTATGGAATTTTCCAAGCTGTTTCAACCGGACAATTCCTTTGTCTGTACAAATGAAGTGGAACCTACCTTTCACGTGAGCGCGCCAGACCGAGGCTGTGGCACTCTGCCAGACCACTCACTCAAAGAGCTCTTATGAGCCCCTCCTTTAGAGTAGAATCCTCACAACAGGTTCTAAATACTGTTGACATCTAGTGGAAGCCTTGGGAAGTGAAACATAACTAATATCACCGTGTATCTTCAATGGGGGCTGAGTTGAAAAACTACAAACCTCAGATTTCCCACTTCTTGGATGGATTTTTTCTCAGGTTTTTGCCTGCCGTATGAGTTCTGTTATACTCACAGACATCATTCAAACAGTTTTAGAAACTTCAGAGTGTTTTCTATCCAATACTAATAATACTATGCATATATTAGCATCTGGGACATAGTAGGAGGCAGTTCACTCTGGGCACGCTATTCATCCAAAAGTGAAAATGCTGCGCCCTATCCCAAAAAGGTTCAAATTAAATCATATAAAACAATGTGCCGTTTCCATTAAGTAAAACGTACAGCACTATGCAATGGTTTAAAAGGGCTCTTTCTTGTGACCAGCCTGTATTTTCTTGTTACCACTCCACCAGGGCCCTCACTTCCTCCCTGTAGGTTGTCTAGTCATTGTTGGTAATCAGGCCTATCTGTCACATTTGTCGTAAAGGGTAGACCAAGGTGCAGCGTGAGTAGAGTTCCACATATTTTTAAGAAACCGAAACTCAGCAAAAACAAAACAAACAAGCACAAACAAAACGTGAAGCTACTGGTGCACACAGGTAACTATCCGTAGACAAGATCCCACAACTAACAATGGGGAAAATGGCTACCTAAATATGATCCCCAATCAGAGACAACGATAAACAGCTGCCTCTGATTGGCAACCATATCAGGCCACCATAAACATACAAATTCACCTAGATGACCCACCCAAGTCACTATCACGCCCCAACCAACACAGAGAATAAACAGCTTACTATTGTCAGGGTGTGACACGATCATTGTTGTTTCGTCTGCAACTTGATGATTTAGTTGGAGATGTGTGTGGCCACGCAGCTATGAGGATCAGTGTAGCTGAGGTGTTGTTGACTACTTTCACCACCTGGCGTCGGCGAGGTTCAGACCCAGAGCCCCGAATTTACGGATTAGATTGGAATGCAATATGGTGTTGAAGGCTGAGCTGTAGTCAATGAACAGCATTCTAATATAGGCATTCCTCTTGTCCAGTTGGGAATGGGCAGTGTGATGACGATTGCGTCATCCGTGGGTGGTATGCAAATTGCAGTGGGTCAACAGTGTTTGGTAAGGTGGAGGGGATATCATCCTTAACTAGCCTCTCAATGCACTTCATGGTTGAAGGTTGTACTGCTTATGATGAGGTAATGCTAAGTTAATTACCAGCTATGTGTGGAACCATGTTTGTTGACATCATATAATGCATTCTGGGTGTCACGTAAACATCTGACAAACCAAAGATGACAAAACGAGGTGAAGGGATGGTTCACTCGTCTTTTGAGTAAACATCGGGAAGTGAATAATGAGAAGTGATTGATGGTAGATGACACACCTCCTTCAACATGCATACTGCAAACAGACCCAACTCATCTTCTCATCTTTGGTAGACGCAGAAAAACAAACGCGGCGGCGACACAAATTCTACCCACCGTCGGATTACTTTAGACTTTTTGAAAGTGTTTTACTCAATTATTTCTATCACTGTGTTGAATTGTATGTAGTAATTGCTATTAGCTCATTCATAGTATGGTTTCTATCAGCCTAGAGTTAGCTAAATATGAATGCATGTGTTAGCTCTCTCTTTCCTCATTTAGCGGTAGTACTAAGGTAGCCTACATTTTCCAATTTGAATGAGAATTGTATTATACAGTTGAAATAAATAAACTACTAACAATGAGAACATTACGTTGTAAAGACTGTTTGTGCAAAAAAAACAGTGTGGTCAGCTCAAACGCTGACCGTTGCTTCAATCGTAACTAGACATTCTAATTAAGTTTTCTAATCACACCTGTTTGAGCTATGCTGCAGGGACCACTGTAGAATGATCACACCCATTAAAAATGTACATGGCTAATTGAGTGACATGTGACAGGAGTAAAAATTCTGATACACATCCAAATGTCAAAATTGCACCTCGTATATATTCTACTATTCTTACTCTCAATAGTTGAGACCCCGACTGAGTTCCTAAAAAACAAATTACAATAATAATAGCAATTGGGTTGGGGGTTCCCTAGCGGCCGGGGACCCTACGTGACCACTTATGTCGCTTATATCTAGAGCCGGCCCTGTAAACACATAGCAAATAGCATCCACACAAACACCCAGGTCTCACGATAGAGGCAGAGGCCAGAGGCCAGATACCTCACCCTTTCAGATGAGAGAAAGAATAAGTTATTTGTTATAATTCAGCTCTAATTTCTATATTTTCAAACCTTCTTGGAGAGTTACAAGTGCAGGGTGAAGGGGCTTCCATCTTAAGACAGGGCCCGCGCCGGCTTCAACTGGGCCGTGTCACACGATAAATGTTTTTCCAGGCCCACTGACACCTCGTGGCGGCCACACTGGCCCCGTCAAGCTTGGTTAACTCCTCACTCCCAGCCGCAGGCGCTATTAACATATGAATGCCCACTTTCCTATACATATTATATATCCATGGATGGGGATTTTTGGGGGGAAATTTGCAAAGCTCAATCGGATCGGAGGGAATGGATGAGAATCGGGACTTAAGCGGGATGTTTTTGCAGATGTCATGGTGATGATGAATTGGGGTGTTACGTTTGATTAATCTGTGTTTAAATGTAACATTACAGTTTCCCGACGGGTTTTCATTAGACTGTGGCAATCGAGCATCTAGCAGCAAAACATGTTGATCATTTGGAGCTGTAATGGAATGAGACCAAGCAAAGTGGGAGGCTTGGGGAATACAGCACGTAATTGCTGTCAAACAATGTGGGAGAGACAGGAAGAAACATTATTTGACTGTATGAACAGTACAATAAAATCAATGCAATATCAGAGACAGCTTCTGCAGTTGTAGCAGAAAACTAAAACGCCAATACAAAGTCATGTTATTGTACAGGCCTATAAGCATAGACTCCTTCTATACATTCCCAGTATTTGTGTGAGATAAAACAATGGAGATGGAGGTTAGCTGAATGTACTTCTACAAGAGCTTCCTCCTCCATTGAGACAGAGAGGACAAACTCTCCTCCCATCTCCATTATGTGTCTACCTCAAAGCTTTTTAAGAGCCAATATGACGTTAAAGTGAGAGTCGGGTTCCTACCTCGTTATTTGGTTCCCACACAAACTAATTCCGATTCAAAAGCAGCCGCGGAACAGCTGCCGGGCGCTTCGACCGACAAGTGCTTTACGAGGACAATTATGAGGGCGAAATCAAAACCCCCAAACTACGAGATGAAGGAAATAAAAACCACAAGGTGTAGATTATGTCTCTAGCGATGCTCTTGTGTCTTGAGTTCAAGGCTTTGAATTGTCATGCTTATCATCAGTGATCATAATGTGAGAGTTCCTATATGCTTCTGTACACTGGTTGTATGTTTTCTACATAAAGTGCTACGATGCACATTCCAAAGCACTGCTCCGGGTCAAGTGGTTGACAGAGACAGCATGGGCAGTAGGGTTGGGGATAATACAACTTCAATTCCAGTCAATTAAGAATACAAACAAAATTCCAATTCCAAATTTTCCTCATTGACAAGCATTGAGAGAATTGGAATTAGAGTTTGAATTTCAGTGTATTTCCTCAATTTACTGTAATTGAAATGGTTTTAACCCCAACCCTGATGGGCAGAGAGAGAGGCATGTACTTTGACTGAGACATGAGGTTGACATGTGTCTTATTGTGCTTTTTATGCTGAATAAATGAATTATGACACAGTCCCCATGAGTGCTGACAAAATGGATATGGGTGATGCCTAAGGTTAATCATTTCCTCATCTTGAACAAGGAGTAATTTTACAACACTGGCCCAATCCTTAGCAAACCTGAAGAACCTGTCCTGTTCCATATAGTTTGAACGTGTTTTGACGATTACATATTTCCAAACTGCTGAACAACCATCTGGTCTGTTCTGGTGTTCTACCATAGATATACACTACCGTTAAAAAGTTTGGGATCACTTAGAAATGTCCCTGTTTTGAAAGCAAAGCACATTTTCTGTCCATTAAAATAACATCAAATTGATCAGAAATACAGTGTAGAATTTCTTTATGTTGTAATTTACTATTGTAGCTGGAAACGGCTGATTTTTATTGGAATATCTACATAAGAGTACAGAGGCCCATTATCAGCAACCATCACTCCTGTGTTCCAATGGCACGTTGTGTTAGCTAATCCAAGTTTCTCATTTTAAAAAGGTTAAGTGATCATTAGAAAATCCCTTTGCAATTATGTTAGCACAGCTGAAAACTGTAGTCCTGATTAAAGAAGCAATAAAACTGGCCTTCTTTGGACTAGTTGAGTATCTGGAGCATCAGCATTTGTGGGTTCGATTACAGGCTCAAAATGGCCAGAAACAAATAACTTTCTTCTGGAACTCATCAGTCTATTCTTGTTCTGAGAAATGAAAGCTATTCCATGCGAGAAATTGCCAAGAAACTGAAGATCTCGTACAAAGCTGTGTACTACTCCCTTCACAGAAAAGCGCAAACTGACTCTAACCAAAATAGAAAGAGGAGTGGGAGGTCCCGGAGCATAACTGAGCAAGAGGACAAGTACATTAGAGTGTCAAGTTTGTGCTAACATAATTTCAAAATGGTTTTCTAATGATCAATTAGCCTTTTAAAATGAGAAACTTGGATTAGCTAACACAACGTGCCATTGGAACACAGGAGTGATGGTTGCTGATAATGGGCCTCTGTATGCCTATATAGATATTCCATAAAAAATTTTGCAGTTTCCAGCTACAAAAGTAATTTATAACATTAACAATGCCTACACCGTATTTCTGATCATTTTTATTTTATTTTAATGGACAAAAAAGTTGTTTTTCTTTCAAAAACAAGGACATTTCTAATTGA